>NW_009951911.1:604385-618565 GCF_000747805.2 Chaetura pelagica | reverse complement strand
CACTGCTCCCCCCCCCCGGTGGGCACAGATGTACCCCCACTGCATTAAAGGATGGTTCCCTGGGCAGCGTGTGGGCTCGTCACTGTGGGGCCATTGGCCCAGGGGCAGGTGCTGGTCCACAGCCCCATGGAGAGGACACTCCATCCCTTTTCTGCCACCCTGCAGTGTCCCCATGCTGGGACTCAGGCCAGAAACATGCCCTGGAACCAGACTTGCTTTAGGATCACCTCTTCCAGCCCCCAGGCTGCTCCCTGGTGTCCCCACAAGCCCTGCCAAGGCCCCCTGGCCACAGGGCCCACCCCTCCCTTCCCACCACAGCAGCCATCACTGGGCTCCAGCCCTGCCCCAGCCCCCAAAGCAACAGGATTTGGGTCTTGGTGTGGAGATGGCATTCTGCTGGCTCCCCCACCCCTCCTGTTCCTCTGCCTTAGAAAAGCCTTCAGAGCTTTGTGTGATGGGTTGAGCTCTGTCAATTCCAAGTCATAGAACGAGAGGAAACGGCCTCAAGTTGCCCAGGGAAGGTTGAGATTGGATCTTGGAACAATTTTTTCCTGGAAAGGGTTGTCAGACCCTGGCCCAGGCTGCCCAGGGCAGGGGGGGAGTCCCCATCCCTGGAGGGGTTTCAAAGCCCTGGGGATGATGCTGAGGGACACGGGGCAGTGGTGGCCTTGGCAGGGCTGGGATAATGGTTGGACCTGATGATCTTAAAGGTCTTTTCCAACCAAAACTCTTCAATGAATCTATGAAACTGCATCTGGTTGAGTGCAAGTGACTGGGAATATGTCAGCTCATCCCAGAGCAGGGCTGCAGGAAAGAACTGGGGAGAATTCACACCAAATTGGGTCTTCTACCTGGTTGGACTGCAGGAGATGCTCAGGCTCAGCTCCCACTGGTTGCTCTTAGAGGTGGTAGCAGTGCCTTGTCTATATCCCCAGGATATCCAGAGGAATGGCAGTAGCTGTGGTTTCAAACATGTGCCACTGGTGGGTTCTGCAGCCCCCCCTGTCCCTGTTGTGAGCTGGTAAAGCACAGAAAATCCTGCAAACTGGGAGCAAAGTGCAGGTCCCCAGGCAGGGGGAAGGAAATGGCACCAAAAAGTGCATGGTCTCCAACAGGCTGTCTCCCCAGAAAAAGGGACAGGAGAAGATGTCCCCATGCAGCTGGCTCTTGCAGGAACTCGTGGCAGACTCGGGTGGCTCAGAGGCCAGCAGAACAATTCCAGGAGAGCCACTAAGGGGAGGTGGGTTTGGGCTCCAAGCCCTCAGGACAGGTGGATTGCTCTGGGCATCATGTCCCCTCCTCTGGCCAATCCAGGGATACCCAGCAGAGCTGCAAGTTTCTGTTCCTGTGCAAAGAGGCTTAGGGCAGATGGTGACTGAAGGGAGCACTAGTTTCTAGCCTGGTCTAGCACTCAGGCTGCCTCAGCACCCAGCAGCTCCTTCACAGAGAATTTAACAATCAACATGAAAACTCTTCCCAAAGCCAGGGTTAGATCAGAGGGGCTGTTGGCTGGAAAACACACTCACTCCCTGAGCAGGGGCAGGTGCTCAGCCCTTGCCTTTCCACCCGACCCTCCATCCCACCAGCACCTTGCTACCTGGGGCAGGCCCACCCCCTAAGTGACCAGAGCAGTTGCTCAGCACACAGAGCCTTTCCCACCCCTTTCTTTTCCTTTCCAAGCCTGGTTTGCTGGAGCAGCTGCAGCTCAGCAGTGCCAGGACCCACCACCCACTGTCCTCACCCCTTCATCTTGGCCAACCCAACTGGCCACTCTCAGAGGTGACTGGAGTTGACGTGTGGTGAGATCCTGGGGTGTTGCCACTGCCCAACCTGCCCCAGCACTGGAGGCAAAGGGTTTTTGCCACCATCTCACCCCTCCAAGGCTGCTGGCCCAGTGGGAGCCTCTTGGGATCCTGCTGTTCCCAGAGGGAACTCACACACTCGGCTGCGATCCTGGCAGAGGAAGAAAGGTCTGCAGGGAGATGTAATAACTGTTACCTGACCAACTGGTATAGCTGGAAAAGGCAAGAGAGGTTTCAGGGAAACAAAGCCTACTTCAGAGCAGGAGCAGGAGCAGAAGATGGCAAGCCAAGTCCAGGTTGAGAAAGTTGCTCCGAGCTCACTGTAATTATGTTAATTTGGTAATTAAAAAAACAAAGAGGGGGGTGGTCTTTGTGGGGCAGGGAGGGATAATAGGGAGATGAAAGGCTGTGATGGGTGCTGTGGGACCAGGCTCTGGCAGATGCTGAGCCTACTTCAGAGCAGGAGCAGGAGCAGAAGATGGCAAGCCAAGTCCAGGTTGAGAAAGTTGCTCCGAGCTCACTGTAATTATGTTAATTTGGTAATTAAAAAAACAAAGAGGGGGGTGGTCTTTGTGGGGCAGGGAGGGATAATAGGGAGATGAAAGGCTGTGATGGGTGCTGTGGGACCAGGCTCTGGCAGATGCTTTGCAGCCAGACTGTGCCCGTGCCCAGCTCATGGTCAGATCTGGAGCACCAAGACACAAGAAGCTGCAGCAGAGCAAACCCTGGGTTGGCCAGCAGGGCTCTGCAGCCACGGTTGGACCAGCTGGACAGTGCTCAGCAAGGTCTCAGGGCCCACGTGTACCCACTGGGGGCTCTGAGTGGCTTTGCAGGGCTGCCTCATGTTGGGGGGTGAAAGAAAAACCCAACCCCAAAGCTCTTTGCTCTGCAAGTTCTGCTTTTTCACAGTATGATGCCACCAGGTCCTGCTTTCACCTTCTCTGGTGGAAAATCACATTGATCAGTCTTGAGAGAGCAAAGCTTTATGGATTTCAGTTTTATCAGAACCAGGGAAAACCTCCCAGCTCTTTATGGGGCTTGAATCTCGAGGAGAAAATGCAGCTGCCTGCTCAGAGCTTGGGGCTCTCCTGGTTGGACCAGGGGAGTGGGAGCCAAGTCTTCTCTTCCTCCTCCTCTCTGGAGCTGCTTCCGTGGCTCTGGGCCAGCTGAGCCCAGCTGTCCCCTTGGGAAAAGGGGCAGGTGGAGCCTTTCATCCCAGGGTGTGCCTGGTGTCCCTTGCACTAGGCCAGTTCAGCAGTCCCACTGTTGCTTCCCTCCCAGGTGACAAACATCTCAATTTCTTCTCTCTGAATTAGAAGTGAACCCAACAGAAATCCCTTTGGCCTGAGAATTCAGCCCGAATGAGGGACTTGGAAGGCTCTTCTTGGGGGGAGAAGCAGATGCTGAAGCAATTGCTGATGAAATTGCATTTATTTGCAGAAGAACTGCATGAGCCAGTCCTGTCTGCTTGAGCCCTGTCCCTGCTGTCCTTCAGGTTACTCTGCTGCAGTTGAGAGCCCCCAAAGCAAAGCAAGCCTGGAATTGCAGAAATTGCAACTTAAATTGGACAGTAATAAAACCCAGTAATCAACCCATTGATTTTCTACTGGCCAGGTGGTGGCAAAACTGCAATGAGGGAGCTGCAGAGAGCTTGGTCTGACGTGGCCTTTCAAAAACATCCCTCCTCTTTGGTTTTAAAATAGTATTTCCTTTCCTAGGATGCTCTGTGACCCCCTTGCTAATGGGCTGTGCTGAGACACCTGAGCTATGCCCAGAACTTTCCCAGAGTGTGTTTGGAGCTGGTGGCTGGACCTGCAGAGAGGGGAAGGGGAGGAGGGTTCATGGTGATGGGCAACCCCTGACTAAGAAGGGGTCAAGTTTATCCCATGGCCTCCAAAGACAACAGCAGAACCCTGCCCTGACAGGGGTTAAGGTCAGGCTGCAGGCCCTGGTGTAAAGGTTAATCATTACCCCCTGCAGCCCCCATGACTGTGCAGGGTCAAACCCCACGGCTGCAGCTCCACAGGAGACAAACTGGAGTTGTGCTGGCAGCCCAGAAACCAGCCACGTCCTGGGTTGCATCTCCAGCAGCCTGACCAGCAAGGGCCAGGGAGGGAACTGTTCCCTTCTGCTCCACACTGGTCAGGCCCTCCTACAGGGCTGGGTCCAGTTCTGGGGTTCCCAATACAAGAAAGACATGGAGCTGTGGGAGAAAGTTCAGAGGAGGCCATGGAGATAATGGGAGGGCTGGAGCAGCTCTGCTCTGGAGCCAGGCTGGGAGAGTTGGGGTGTTCAGCCTGGAGAAGAGAAGGCTCCAGGGAGACCTTAGAGCAGCTTCCAGTGCCTGAAGGGGCTCCAGGAAAGCTGGGGAGGGACTTGGGACAAGGGCAGGGAGGGATGGGATGAGGGGGATGGATGAAAAGTGGGAGAGGGAGATTGAGGTTGGAGATGAGGAGGGAATTCTTTGGTGTGAGGGTGGTGAGAGCCTGGCCCAGGTTGCCCAGGGAAGCTGTGGCTGCCCCATCCCTGGCAGTGTTGAAGGGCAGGTTGGATGGGGCTGGGAGCAGCCTGGGCTGGTGGGAGGTGTCCCTGCCCATGCAGGGGATGGATCTAGATGATCTTGAAAATCCCTTCTAACCCAACCCAGTCTGGAATTCTATGATTTTTCCCTGCTGCCTCAGCATGATTACAGAATAACCACCCATCACTCCTGGTATTGTCACTGAGGGTCCTGTGTGTCCCCTGCAGTATAAAATGGGGAGAAATGGTCACCTTCACCCCCTCCTTCTGCATCCCTGGAGCCTGCCAGACCCCTGCTGGCAGCAAGTCACACTTCTTACATCCATGAACTGAAAAGCTTCCACTGACACCACTTTTGGGGGATGTCCACGGTTCTTCATTGTCAGACCTGGGACATCACAGGAGCCATCTAATGAGAGGTTAATCTGCAGAGGAGGGTGGGAACCTGAAGGACATTGTAGCATCCATGGAGCACGGGGGTGGCATTGCTAAACAGGGTTTGTCTAATACATTTATTGTTTTAAAAAAGTCAAATGATAAATGATAAAGAGCCCCCTGCCAGCTGGGTGCCAGGAGGTTGGACAATGGGTTGGGTTTTGTTCAGTGTTGAAGCAAACACAGATCAACCTCAGAGGCTTTCTGGCTTTCTGGGCACAGCAGAGGTGTCTCTGTGCCTAGTGCAGCTCATGTCACCCCAAAAGCCAAAGGAATTGTAGCTGGGGAAGGACAGCCCTGGACCATCCCCTCCCTGCAGCCAGGGATGAGCTGAGGAGCCCAGTGAGGAGCCAAGTCCTGGCTGATGCTGGGGGACGGGGGCAGGGAAAGGGAGTTCCTCCCTGGGCCCTGGGGTGAGGTTGAGGAATCCCTAATTACAGCCCACTGTGGAAACTGGAAGCTTTCCACTGCCCTGGAGCCAAAGAAACAGACTCTGCATAGGCATGAGGCACAGGACACTGTTCCCAAGGGAAAAGAAATCCTGCTGACACCTGCCCAGCTCCTTAGCGGGTATAAAGTGGTGTCTTCTGCTCATCTGCATCAGATGAGCATCTGGCCTCCCTGAGCTCCTCAGGCAGACACAGATTTGTGGCAGAGCCTGCGACATGGCTGGAAAGTTAACCCTGGGGCAGAGCAGGTCCCTGGAGAGCAGAGGTTCTACCTGGCAGCAGCAGAGTCCTGTGGCACCACCCGAGAGCACTGAGTGTTCCTACTCTGGTTGCAGATCTGGGACAACAGATCCCACAGCCTGGTGCATGGGGCAGATCTGGGAGATCTCAGTCTGGTTTCTCCTGAGCATCCTCCCTTCCCCACACGGGCTTGTGCCCCTGCCTCCTCTCATCACCTTCTTGGTGGATCTGCAGTTGGGTCTGGGCTTTGGTGGTGACCTCAGGGTGGTGAGAAGTGCTTTTGTAAAGGGAAGTCCTGGTCTCACAAAACAACTGGTGTTTGCTGAAGGCATCAAGGACCTTATGGATAAGGATGACCTGGTAGATAAGAGTTTTCCTGGATTTCCAGAAGCAAAGACTTTAGGTCAGCCACAGCTAAGAGAGAAAGTCCAACTAGAGGTAAATAATCAATCAGCAGATAGGAAACAACAGTGAGATAACAAACCCTACTGATAATTCTTGTGTATTTGGCACAGCAGAGATGAAGGCTGATGATGCAGACATTCAGAAGGGTCTTGCAGGACTTGGGATTTGGGGTTAAAATGGCAGGAGATGTTTGGGGAAGTATCAAATGACACACAGAGGGGAAAACCCAATGGCTTTGTATGTAAGATGTTGGGCTTTGGGCTGGCTTTTGCTTACTTGGAAGTGACACTTACCTTGGGATCATGGTAAACATGAAAAAAACATGAGGAGCCTCAGGAAAACATGAGCTAAATGTTCTATGGCAGCAAAAATCTGAAACCATGAGAAATCCAAGCTTTGTGCTGCCAAAGAGCTCAGCAGGACCCCATCCACATGGAAGGAGAGGTGGGAACTTCTCCAGCAGTGAGGAATAGACCTGGGGAACTCCTTGCTGAAAGATGTTTTTTGTTCTTATCATTTTCCTGATTTGAGGGAAAGTGGGCAAATCTCTGGAGGAGAAACCCACTGAGGGTTCTTACATAAAGAGGAAACCACATTCAGCACAGAAGGTCTCTGAGCTGAAAATAAAGACCAGGAGAGTGTGAGGGGTGAGTGTCATGGAGCCTCTGCCTGATCCCCAGCCAGTGAAAGTCTGTCATGATGGTAAGAACAAGAGGAATCACAAACTATGAGGGTTTGTATCTCCTTGCCATGTAGATCCCAGCTGGGGGTTTTCTTTCACTATGTTCATGTTCAGTCTAATCCTTTTTAAAACCCTGGTAACTCCTCTGTTTCAGTGATATCCTTTGGCAACGAGTTTATTTGCAAATAAAGTGCTCTCTGGGCATTAGTCAGGAAGGTTTATTGCTTTATAGTAGCTTGCTGGTGCTGAACTGCTATATATAGTTTGTCAGCAATTAGCAGGATGCTCACAAGGTTATTGAAGTAATTTTTATTTTCCTTCTGCCAAAACTTGCTGCGTTTTCTGTGTGTATGAAAACACTTGAAAGAAAATCAGTGGCTGCAAGAAGAAAGAAAACCAGAGAACAAGCCCTGCTTGGAGCTGGTGGCTCATTCGACAGGGCAATCTTTTAGAAACGGGATTTTAATCAGGAACCTTTGATTAAAATAGTTCCTTTAATTGCTCAGGTCCCAGGCACACCCCTGTGGGCTGGAGGTATGTGTGGCAAGCCCAGCCCTATAACCAGTCCCTCAGGCTGGTGGAGAGGTGGATCTTGCCAGGATCAGACTGGGTTGATATTTCAGGGGTCCCAGATGACTTTCTCCAGAGGTATCTGTTGAGTTGGCTGTCCCCAGCAGTGGCAGCACTGGGGCCCTGGCCACACTGGGAGCCAGGGCTGGGCCCAGGTGAAAACCAGACTTTGACCAGGGTCTGCTGTGTCTGGGTGCCCCCATCCCCCCAGTGAGACAGTCCCTGTGCTGCCTTCACACCTGCCCTTTGAATGAGGGGGTTGCCCTGTCTGGGTGGCAGGGACAGGGGTTCTCGGGGCCAGCTCAGGGGGGATGATAGGTTTGATGGACTGAGTCCAGGTGTGGGACAAACCTGGTCCCACATCCCCCCCCCAGGCACAGGACTTCAGCACCCAAGAACTGGACACCCCCCCCTTCCCCATGAGCCAACTTCTCTGAGACCTCACAAGTGCTCTGTGCTGCTCAGAGTGATGAGGAGGCTGCGATGGCTCAATCCAAGACCCCCAGAAAAGCCTGAAAGGAGCAGAGCAGCCTCCCCTGCTCTTTGGAAAGGGCTGGACTGCTCCCAGGTGGAGGTGTTTTAATGACTGTTTTGGATCCCCGGGAGCCAGCCTCCTCCCACTCAGCCCAGGGTAATTTACCTCCTCCACCAGGGCTGGAGGAGTTGTTGACTGGTTGAGCGCTCAGCTGGTAGAACAGGTTCTGGGCAGGGAGTTGTCTCTGAAACCCTGGGAGACCTGGATGGATGGAGCTGGGAGCTGAGCACGGGTCTCCACTCCAAGCCTGGCCCAGCCAGGAGTGGTTGGCTCTGCCTGGCTCTCCTGGGCAGGGCATCTTTTGCAGGGCGCTGCTAGTAGACAAATTACAGCCTTGCCTCTGTCAAGGTAGATAAGAAACCATGTGATGCAGCTCCGTGGTAAACGGGCTGCAGGCAGGGTAAAGGTGCACAGGGAAATAACCTTGCAGGGAGTTCTTCCCTCCTCAGGGAGCAGAGTCTCCAGGCAGCACAGATCCCACGGGTCCAGCAGCACCTTGGCCTAGGAATGTCTTTTAGCAGAAGGAACTGGTCTGATCTCTCCAGGTAGGTGCTGCGGTTTAATGCTTAATCCTTTCCCAGCAGGAGGGAGGGGGTGAGGGTGGGCTGGGGGCTCTGTGAGCCTGGGGAGGGTGGGAAGAGGGGGCAGCCACCCTGGGAGTTGCTGTTCACCAACCCCTGGCACTGCTGGAGTTTCTGGTGGGTGGGCAAGATCAGAGGCAGTTTTGTTTCTGCTGCCAGAGGAAGCTGAGCCCTGTAGAGGAAAATGGCTCTGGAAACACAGCCTGGCCCCAGGTTGGCTTGGAGCAACCTGGTGGGGTGGAAGGTGCTCCTGCCCCTGCAAGGGGGTTGGAGCTGGGTGGTCTTGAGGTCCCTTCCAACCCAAACCAGTCTGTCATTCTGTATTTTTTTTTTTTTTTACTGGTTTGCCTTTCACTGGGTGGTTTTGGTTGGGCTGTGGCTCCAGCCTGGCCCCAGAGGCTGTGGGGCTCCTTCACTTGCTGTGTCTCCCTGCAGCCCCTGGGTGTGGGTCCCTCCTGCAGGGGTTGAGCCTCTGCCCTCCCAGTGCTGAGCAAGCCCTGATTCACCAGCAGCCACTGAATGATCCCTCAATCCCTGGCTCTGGTCCTTCCAAAAAAGTGATTTTGGCTCCCACAGGAGCTGGGGCAAGTGGGGCTCCTGGGCATTGTGGGGTGATGAGGGGCTCACCCAAAGCCTGGGAGATGTGGGGATGGCTCCTGCCCTCCAGCAGACCCGATGGCAAGAGCCACTGACCTCGGCTGTGCAGATGGGGTGATGGTGACTCAGACACAGCCATGATCTCCCACAAAGTGGAGCAGAAGCCCCAGTTTTAGTGGATGTGCTGGCTTCAAGACTTAATAGCAAACTTACTTTGGATGAGACTATATCCTGGGATGTATCACCAGCAGTGTTACTAGCAGGGTGAGGGAGGGAATTCTTTCCCTCTGCTCCACTCTGGTGAGACCCCCTTGCAGTTCTGGGTTCAGTTCTGAGGTATCCAACACAAAAAAGGGCATGGAGCTGTTGGAGACCACAGAGATGATCCAAGGGCTGGAGCAGCTCTGCTCTGGAGCCAGGCTGGGAGAGGTGGGGTGTTCAGCCTGGAGAAGAGAAGGCTCCAGGGAGACCTTAGAGCAGCTTCCAGGGCCTGAAGGGGCTCCAGGAAAGCTGGGGAGGGACTTGGGACAAGGGCAGGGAGGGATGGGATGAGGGAGAAATGGATTAAAACTGGAAGAGGGAGATTGAGGTTGGACATGAGAAGGGAATTCTTTGGTGTGAGGGTGGTGAGAGCCTGGCCCAGGTTGCCCAGGGAAGCTGTGGCTGCCCCATCCCTGGCAGTGTTGAAGGGCAGGTTGGATGGGGCTTGGAGCAGCCTGGGCTGGTGGGAGGTGTCCCTGCCCATGCAGGGGATGGATCTGGATGATCCTTAAGGCCCCTTCTAACTCAAACTACTCTTTGATTCTCTGAGACACCCACCATGGCCAGCACAGAAACAGGAATGAAGAGAGACCTCATTGCTGGGAGGGTGCCAGCTCACACCCTGCCTCCATCAGAGGACATCCCAACACATGCAGATCCACCTCCTCTGATCCAGAACACAAGCCCAGTGGGGTCCTTCACCAGGGTTGTTTCACAACCCACGAGGCTGTTTCTGAGCTCTCATTAGATGAGGCACCATTCACTGGAGGAGCAGAAATGTCAGATACCTCAGCACTAATGATTAACAGGGCAGGAAAGGACAAGGCAAGGGGAGACTCACCCATCTTTTTACTCATCTCTTTGGGGTTAGAAAGGGTGAGGTGGTGAAAGAGAAATCCTAGTTTGAAAGGAGGAGGGAAAGATTGGCAAAGCAAATCCACAGCCACAGGGTGGGTGACTGAGTGACAGGTAACGAGGAGCTGCTCATTGGGAGCACCAGGTTAGGTGCTGCCTCTGAGGGAGCCAAGCCAATTCAAGGTAGGAAAACCTCATTTTTGTTTCAAAGGAGCCTGTGCCCACAGAAACAAGAAGCAATTGGCTCTTGCTTAGGTCCAAGCCAGTGTCAGTGCTGTCACTGTGTGAGGGACAGGAGCGCTTGGCAGAGGCAGCTCCGTGCGTGTGCCCCACGTGTGTGCCAGCCTTGCTGGGTAGGGATGTACCCATGCAGTGACTGCCGTGCTGGGAAATCCCCCCATGCCCTGCACGTGGGGCCCAGTACCCTGCTTGCCCGGGGCAGCTCCACTGGGTATGGACACTCCTGGTCAGGCCCCTGGAGGTGAGAGCAGCCGGGAGCTGGCTGGGGATGCTCCCACAGGCATGTCCCAGCCTTCCCACTGCCCTGTCTCTCCCCATCCCAGCTTGGCAGTGGGGACCACCCAGAGCCCCCAAGCAGCAGCTCTGGGGTGTGAGGGGCAATGGATGGAGGCAGTGGGGGGTGAGGGGGAAGGGAAGGGCAGCACCCCCTGGGCATTGCCCTGTCCTCAGAGAGGTGCTGAGCTCCCTCTGTGCCCCCTTTGCTCTCCGTTCTGCTCTGCTGCCCCTTCCGTGCTCCACCATCTCTAGTTTGAAAGGAGGAGGGAAAGATTGGCAAAGCAAATCCACAGCCACAGGGTGGGTGACTGAGTGACAGGTAACGAGGAGCTGCTCATTGGGAGCACCAGGTTAGGTGCCGCCTCTGAGGGAGCCAAGCCAATTCAAGGTAGGAAAACCTCATTTTTGTTTCAAAGGAGCCTGTGCCCACAGAAACAAGAAGCAATTGGCTCTTGCTTAGGTCCAAGCCAGTGTCAGTGCTGTCACTGTGTGAGGGACAGGAGCGCTTGGCAGAGGCAGCTCCGTGCGTGTGCCCCACGTGTGTGCCAGCCTTGCTGGGTAGGGATGTACCCATGCAGTGACTGCCATGCTGGGAAATCCCCCCATGCCCTGCACATGGGACCCAGTACCCTGCTTGCCCGGGGCAGCTCCACTGGGTATGGACACTCCTGGTCAGGCCCCTGGAGGTGAGAGCAGCCGGGAGCTGGCTGGGGATGCTCCCACAGGCATGTCCCAGCCTTCCCACTGCCCTGTCTCTCCCCATCCCAGCTTGGCAGTGGGGACCACCCAGAGCCCCCAAGCAGCAGCTCTGGGGTGTGAGGGGCAATGGATGGAGGCAGTGGGGGGTGAGGGGGAAGGGCAGCACCCCCTGGGCATTGCCCTGTCCTCAGAGAGGTGCTGAGCTCCCTCTGTGCCCCCTTTGCTCTCCGTTCTGCTCTGCTGCCCCTTCCGTGCTCCACCATCTCCCTTGACCAGGAAGAACAGAAGCCATGAAATGGTTGTGGGGGGTAATGTGGTTTAATTTATCACCCAGCTCTCATTACACAGTAACTCGTAACCCGCGCGGCGAGTCTCCGCGGCCGCTGAGCCCGCGGGCCTGGGCAAGCTCAGAGCAAACCTGAAATCTGGGTGAAGCTGGGGGGCTGGGATGGGGTGGGGTGGGGGCTGTGCAGGGAGGGCTCTGCCTGTCGGGCTGCTGGGACCCCTGGGACCCCTGGCAGCTGAGCGAGGGCAGGGGCTGTGGGTACATGAACACTGCGCTGAAAAGCTCCATCCAGCCAATAAAAATATTTTCCAGCAGGGTTCATGCACCAGCAGAGAGGGAGGGACAGGTTATTGCAGAGAAAGGAAGGGGAAGTTGGTGTTTTCCAAACAGGTTCTTGCTAAGTGTGGTGTGTTATTTAAAAATTATACATTTGGCTTGTGAAAAATAAAATTTTGAAAGATTACTCCTCAAAGATGGTGACAGACCTTGTCTTTTTGGTACAATCTGTGATAAGAAACAATCCCCAGTCCCAGCAGGGAGTAAGAGGAGCTCCTTCCCTCCCTGTCTCCAGACAGAGCTTGTCAGCAGGTGCTTTCAGTTGCCTTTTTGCTCAATAAAAATTCAAATTCCATCACCACAACTTGCACTGGGGCTAAAATCTTCTGCCACTAGTGGTTACCCTTCCAGCTTATGTGGTTGACATCTGTGTGGTGGCTTTAGGGTCCTGGTCTTGCTGAGTTACAGGTTAAATACCCTTGCCTGGGAAGGTTTGCTTAATGTAGGGATTCCTTTTAAATGAGTGCTCCCTCTGACAGAGGAAATGAGGAGTTGTAAATTCAAGTGTTTGTGTTGGGAAATACCTGCACCAGCTGGGTGGGGTGAGTCCTTTGCAACACCTGGTTCACGTTGGCGTCCCTCTCCAGCCCCCGCAGCCGCTGGAGAAGGCAACCAACCTCCACCAGCCCCTTGGCCCTCACTCCTTCCTTGTCTGGCTCAGGGCTGCAAGCTCCTGGGCAGGCCACAGCCTCACCATGTCCTTATGTTTCAACTAAAACAGCCTGGCCAGGCAGAGGACCCTTGAGGATGAAGAGGAGCAGCAAAGAGAGCGCCGGCGAAGGCACCGGAACCTGCTGTCATCCACATCCACGGATGAGGAACCTCTCAGCCCTGTGAAGGACACAAGTCCACCTTCCAGCAGGTGCGTGAGGTCCTGCTAGAATCAGCCCCATGGTGCTGACAGCTTACAGCTTGCTGCCTTGTTTTTCTCAGCCCTGTGCCAAAGCAGCTGCCGTTGGTGTGATTATCCTCTGGATGAGAGTGGGCTGAGCTGTGGGAAGAGCTGAGGTCCAGTGGGCCCTGGGGCAGAAGGATGAGTTTCACAGGAGGAGAAGAAGAGGAGGGGTGTATCTCTGGTGGCTTGAGTCATGGGTCTCAATGTGTCCCATGGCACAGGGAGCCTGTGTGCTGGGGTGAGGGCTGGTGCCAAGGTGCTGGTAGGTGCTGGCCATGCCTTGGTGGCATCTTGAGCAGGTAAGAGCAGCCAGGCCCTCAGCAGGGCAGGTGAGCAGTGTGCAGCATCCAGTTGGCTGTCCTGCCCCAAAGAGCCTTGCAGAAATGTTGCATGACCTGTGCTGGACTGGGGAGGTGACCTAAGGGCTTTTCAGTTGGTGCTCCCAAAGTCTTTTGCTGCAGGAGGCTGGAATTTGGAGACACCATGAAATCAGCTGCCCTTACACAGCCTGACCCACTCTCTGGCCTGATCCTAGAAATTTCCAGTATAGTTAGATGACTTATGTTCACGGGAGACCCAGGCTCCAGAGCTGCTCCTCTCTGCAGACAGGATGGAGTCAGGATGCCTGGGTTGTGTGTGGATTGAGCAGAGGTTGGACAAGGCCAACATGAACAACTTGGATATGACACATCCCCCTTCCCTGATGCTGGCACAGGATGGCCAGGGGGTGATGGCAATTCAGGAGGAGGGCAAATACCTGGAAAAAACTCTTTGGTGTGAGGGTGGTGAGAGCCTGGCCCAGGTTGCCCAGGGAAGCTGTGGCTGCCCCATCCCTGGCAGTGTTGAAGGGCAGGTTGGATGGGTCTATGCACCACATCCCATCTTGTCCCAAACTCTGGAGACCATGTGGACAAAGTCTCTGTGGTCCTGGGCAGACGCCCTATCTGTCCCTTCCCAAATCTGGTGCCTGTGTTTGCCTGTGGGAAGGAGGGACAAAGGACTATTTTGCAGGAGGTGTTGGGACTGTGGCTCTGGTAGACTGTCTTACAAGCAGCTCCTTAAACTTCAAGTCAGTGTTATTTTTTCCTGATCTACCAAAGAGCCTCAGACATGTCTCCTAAAACTGCAGACCCAAATATGCTGCTCTGAGCCTGCAGCTCCTGGGCACAGGTCTTGGTGGATGCTGCTGTCCTGGGATGAGGCTGCAGAAACGCTTCATCTCTGCCACCAAAAAACAAAAAGGGGAAAAAAGCCCAAACCAACTTCTAATCCAGATTTCTCCTGGACAACCCTAGTTGGGGTGACAGGGATGAGTGTGGCTGCAAGTCCAGGTCTGCAGGGATGACTCCAGGATGTTGGGGTTCTTACACTCCCCCAGAGCTTTTCCCCTGGGTTAACCTCCCTGCAGACCAAGCATCCCACTGCCCCTGGTGTGTGAAGGGTTTCCTGTGTTTTGTCTCCATCTCCAGACCTCAAACCCTGGTGAAACCAGTGTCTCCGGAAGACAAGGAAGAGC
>NW_009951911.1:598099-604368 GCF_000747805.2 Chaetura pelagica | reverse complement strand
AGACGCAAGAAGGGATGAGGACAAGGTCCCCCATGGCCACCTCTGAGAAGCTGAGGCAGAAGGAGCATCAGGAGCCGGGGGTGGGCAGGAGCCGCGCGGGGACGAGGCCGCGCGTGGGGCAGGAGAACATCCAGGCTGGAGAGCAGGAGCAGGACGCGGCCAAGGGCCGAGCAGACCCACCAGGAGACCAGCAGCCAGAGCGGAAGGTGGTGGTGAGGGGACGTCTCCAGGACAAAGAGGGACCAGGTGTAGGGACAGCCCGGGGGGAGCAGAGGAAGGAGGAGCAGGGGGAGCGGCAGCCGCGGGTGTCACCAGAGCTGGGCGGCTGCCGCCTCCGCGAGGTGAAGATCCTGAGCAGGCAGGGCAGCCGCGGCACGGAGGAGAAGGCAGCCCCGGTGGTCACCGTGTCCCTGGCCCAGCAGGTGAGCAGGGGTGGGCAGGGCAGCAGCCCTTGAGGGGCGAGGGTCCGTGTGTGGGGAGGACCACACGGGGAGGGAAAACCCCAAAGTGCCAGGAGGGAAGTGGGACCTGTGGGCTTTGGGAGAAGGTTTTTCTGAGAGCTGCAAACCATGAGGCAGTGAACAGGGTCTCACCAGCTCCTACCCCTCCCTTGCATCTACTCTTCTGATCACCTTCTCCAGCAAGCCCCTGCTGGTTTCCATCAGAGGTGTTTGAGGCTTTTGCATCTCCCACTGAGACAGCCCAGGTCTGGAGGACATTCAACCCCCCCTGCACACATTCCTGTGTGATGTACTCTAGGTGACCCTGCTCTGGCAGGGGGGTTGGACTAGATGATCTTTCGAGGTCCCTTCCAACCCCTAGGATTCTATGATTGAGATCTGTCTCCTGCCTCCACACTGGTTCCCACCCTGAGCTCTTTGCTCCCTGCACCTCAACTTTCTCTGCAGACTCTACAGGGATGCATCAGATCTGTTTTTTTCCTCAGAAACCATCCAGGAGTCCCTCAAAGGAGGTCATACAGATGTCTCCCACGCAAGATGAACCTGCAGAAAAGTCAGATACTTCTCCAGCTCCGATCACCTACAGCAGCTCCATCAGACGAACCAGCCCCAGAACTGTCTCCTTTCGGGTAAGAGCCAAAGCAAATGGGAGGAGACCCCAGTTTAGGCAGTGGAGAGTGGGGGGAAGGGAGGGGCTGCTTTGGTCTCCAGGTTACGTTGGCAGAACCTGTTTCCAAAGGTGTGTTCCAAATCCTCCCTTGACCTGGGAATTGTGGGTCTGCTTCAGTCTTTCCTCCATTCTCCTTCTCTGTGTCTGGCTGAAGGCCAGGACATGGGATGTGATGAACATGTCCACGTTCACTTGGAAACTTATGAAATAGATGAGAAAACAGGGAGCTCATTGCCCTCAGATTTTACAGGGAGCCACATCCACCCATCAGCATTTCTTATTTTCTCTGCCAGCACAGGGCAAAAATAAAATCCATCTTCCTTCTTGTCCTTCTTTACATCCCTGAGAACACCTTCAGTTCTAGTCCCCTACAAAAGATCTGTGGAATAAAGAAATTGGAGAGGCTGGGAAAGCCAAGAGCTTTTGAGATCTTCCCTGCTCTGACCAGGGCTGACTGGCTGGGCTTAGTTGACTTTCATGGAGTTTTACTGGGAATAAACCCTTTAGCACTACAAGTGTCTCCAGTCTGGAGAGCTTCGAGCTCTGGTGTGGGTGGAAATGGAGTTTGCTTGTAAACTCAGAGCTCAATCTGAGACAGTTTCTCCCATGTTTGTCTTTGATAACCAAAGATGGCTCCAGTATCTCCTCTCCTTGTGTCTTCCAGGTTATTTCAAGAAAAGAGAAAGAAGAAAGCCAAAGCCCTCTCACAAGGAGGTCAGCACCTCTCTTCATGTTACTTTGGCCTTCCTGGGTAGGGATTGTCAGGAGGAAGTGGTGGGGCCTGGTACCAGCTGGTCAGTACCCTGGCACACGTCTGCTAAACAGTTGTCCCCAGGGTGCCTGGATGACCTGGCTGTGATGTTAAGCAGAGGACAGGACTATGTACAATGTCTGGTTTGCACCTGTATGAGTTCCCTTCCACCAGCCTTGCTGTCTCTCAGTTGCTGTAGTTTCCCATCAGTGCTTAAGTGGTGCAGCACCAGGACAGGGTCCTTGGAGACAGTGGAAATAAACCCTTTAGCCCTACGAGTGTCTTCAGTCTGGAGAGCTTTGAGCTGTGGTGTGGGTGGAAATGGAGCTTGCTTGAAGGCTCAATTGCTTTGGTCTTGGAGACGCCTCATGCAGGTCCATGAGCAGCCTCATCTGGCTTTGGTGGCCAGATCAAGTGCTCCTCCATGGCAAGGTTTGGGTGGGAGACTTAGAAACTCTTGAGAAACTGAGGGCACACACGTGAATGTAGGAAGTGGACAGGGTGCCCTGTCCCACCTCTGAGTCCAGGGCAGGAGAGTGGGGCTTTCAAGGACCTGGGTCTGCACCTACGGATGCTACAGCAAACTCATACTGTCACTGGTGAAGATGGAGTTCAGACCTGGCAGTTTAGTCAGGATAAACTGAGGAACTCAGAACTGTTTTCCAATGGACAATGTAGCCCAAGGAAGATGGTGAGACCCAGAGATCTTGGTCACCAGCAGAGCACGAGCTGCCATGGTTCACTTGGCAGATGGATGCAGGAGGAACACCTGGGTTGGACAGGGTCTCCTGCCACATGGAACCCCTCAGGACCACAGTCCCAGGAGATCCTGAGGGAGCTGTGCTTGGGCATTGGAACTAGATGATCATTAAGGTCCCTCCCAACACAAACCTAGGGTTAGTCTGTGTTCAACTCTCTCTCCTTTCTTCACCAGCGCAAGCCTGAGGATCCCAGGTAACAGCACCACCATTGGGGAGAAGCTGGAAAAGTACAACTCAGCTGTACAGGTATGGAAAGCCCTTGGAATGGCCAGACTGGTGTGGGGGGATGTGTGGGGAGAGGAAGAGGAGTGGCCTGGAGCTGAGCAGGGAATGGAGAGAGGGTTAGGGTTAGGGTTAGGGTTAGGGTTAGGGTTAGGGTTAGTGGAGCTGCACCAAACACCCAGTGCTAACAGGGTTGAAGAAGATGGTTCCAGACAGAAGAAGGGATGGGCCTCAGGGTTTTAGGAGCAGGGAGGGGATGTCCCTTGGAGAGGGTCATGGTCCTGTTGGGAGGAGCAGGGGGGCAGTCCCGTGAGCTGGTGATGGGCAGGGAGGGAGCAGACCCCACCGGGCTCAGGACATGAACCAGAAGTAGGACTTTGCTTTTTACCTCTTGGGGTGCAGCACAGCCCCTGCTGATGCTCCTCTCTCCTCCCAGCGCTCGGAGGTGGTGAAATCCTCCCTGACTATTCAGAAGAGCCTCTTGCTGTCCTCAGAGGGGGTGGCAAGCAAGCGCAACTTCTTCGAGGCGAGTGCTACCAGCAAGGCTGAGCCACTGGCTCTCAAGAAGGTAAGGGCAGGGGTTAACCCAAGTGAGGACCTTACAGAGCACAGGATCCAGGTTTTTGGACAAATCTTCTCTTAAAGCCAGTCCAAAGATTGTAGGTCTGGAGCACAGGTCTTATGAGGAGCAGCTGAGGGGGCTGGGGGTGTCCAGCTGGAGCAAAGGAGGCTGAGGGGAGACCTGCTGGCTCTGCAGCTGCCTGAGAGGAGGTTGGAGCCAGGGGGGGTCAGGCTCTGCTCCCAGGGAACAAGGGATAGAACAAGAGGAAATGTCCTCAAGTTGCCCAGGGGAGGTTAAGTTCGGGTATTGGGAACAATTTCTTCCCTAAAGGGTTGTCAGGCCCTGGCCCAGGCTGCCCAGGGCAGAGTCCCCATCTCTGGAGGGGCTTCAAAGCCCTATAGATGTGGTGCTGAGGGACATGGGTTAGGGTGGGCCTTGGCAGTGCTGGGCTAGCAGCTGGACTTGGTGATCTTGAAGGTGTTTTCCAACTAAAACAATTCCATAATTCTATGGAGGCTGCTGCCTGGCTGCAGTTTGGTAGGAGTTCAGTGCTGGGCAGGGCTGGGCAGGGGCTGCCACCGAAACTGCACCCGGGCGCTGTGTGGGTTTGTGCCGATGAGCTGGTGTTGGAGGAGCTGGGATGGAGCCAAGGTGTGGGCTGGTCTCTGCGTGTTGCAGGTTTGCTCAGTCTTCCCATGCCCTGGGGATTATCCTGGGTTACGTTCGTGCAGTGGGAGAGCTGGTGCTGTAACCCTGGCGTCCCTTTCCGTATGACAGGACAACCTGAAGATCTCGGAATCGGTGACGTCCCGTATTAATCTGTGGATCAGCAGAGTCCAGGACCCTGCCAAGGAGGAAAAGAACAAGGTACAGCTGGTGCCAACCCCTTGGGCTAGAGCCCTGAGACCAGGCAGCCTGGTGGGACGTGTCTCTGCATCTGGGGTGGTGGGTCTTGAAGGGCTGATGAATTCTTGGCAGGGTTGCGTGTTGTAGGGAACCATGGTGAGATGTTTGGGGTCTTTTTGATGCTGTGTCATGATCCTGATTCCAAAGTGCCCAAGGCAACTGCTCCCAACCATTGGTGGGGTGAGGAGGGAGCAGGAATCCTGTGGGTGTGTGTCCCAGGGGACATGCAGGGGGACCTGACCGTGCCACCAGGGAGAGGGATCACCCCAGCGTGTTCCCACCTCTACCAGTGTCTGGACAACTGGCTCTGACCTGGAGCCATTGGGAGATGAGCAATGTGCTCAGTGTTTCAGAACTGGGCTTTGCAGGGCTTGGAGAAGTCCTGCTGCATGTGGGGCCTGGAGGAACCTGTACCCCAGCCCACCACAGCAGGGTGTCTTGTAGATGTGGGGTCAAAGTGCCCAACTCTGAGACTCTGAATCAGCATTTTGCCACCACGGTTGTGCCAGGACATGGATGTGAAGGAGCAGGACAGTAGACCCTTTGGCCTTAGGATGTGTTTCCTGTACTTGGACAGGAGAGGTTCAGCAAGTCCTGGGGAGGTATCACTGGTAACAGCCCCCAGGTGCTTTGCCCCTTCTGGCAGCAGCTGCTCCCACAGCCGCCCGGGTGCAGGACCAGGAGGGGCAGCTCCAGCCCAGCCCTGCAGCCCAGGCAGACAAGCCTGGGCACCCCCAGCACGGAGCTGCAGCCACCAGCACTGCCCAGACCTGTCTGTACCAGGAGGCTGAGCTGGCTTCTCATCTGCCAGGAAAAGGTTTTGCTCCTGGGGTCACCCTTGGGTGAAACTTGCAGCTCCTTTGTTTTTTCTTTAGTGTCATCCACCTCTGTAGGCTGGAGCTGCACTTAGTTTTGAAGGTCTACCAGGTGCAAGATCTCTAAGCTGACTGGTTTTTATGTGGAGCATTTATGCTTCAAAGCTTGGTTAAAGTCAGACTAAAGGAACACTGCAGAGGGTTAATGGGGAAAAACTTCCTTGTGCCATTCATGACTCTTCTGTTTGCAGGACGTCAGGAAAACAAACAACCTCCCAAAACGTGATGTCTGGGTAAAGCAGACTGGAGACACCCCTGGAGACACAAAGGTAGACATGGAAGTTGGTGCATCCTCTGAGCTGGGGGCAGAGCAGGCACCTGCCCATGGTGCATCTGCCATGGGGCAGGTGTGGGAGAACCAGGCTATGAGGGGACAGGGCTTACGTGGGACATCCAGAACCCCATGACTTAGGGGACTCAGCAGGAGGGGGGCAACTGCAGGCAGCTGCAAGGGTGAGCAGGGTCTGGTCTGTGAGGAGAAATGGCATGTGGTGGGATTTAGAGGATGCCAAGCATGTCCCATGCCATGTTTGGGACAAGAAAGGTTAAAGTAGCCCCTTTGGAGTTTTGCAGCATCAGGCCCAGCCTCACTGTTTCTCACTTTCTTTTCCAGTTGCAATAATATCAGATATAATATCAGATGACCTGGGAAAAACTGTTTGCTCTGAAGATCAAAGCCCAGCCCTACCCAACCATCCAGCAGCCCCTGCCACGAGAGGCCTCTGAGCCACCTGCAGGTGCACCCCAGGTCGCCAGGGTCTTCTGCTTGTAGGATGCAAAGGAAGAAGGTTGGAAGATTATCCCTGTCCCCCCAGTCCTCACCTGCTGCCTGCCTGGGACTGCCCAGCCTGGAAACTCCTCACAAATGTTGCAGGCAGACTCCTGCCTCCTTTCCCCAAAATCTTTTGGCCTTTTGCTCCCAGCCTCTGGCTGTGCCCATAACTGCTCGCACAGAGGACCAGCCTGGACGTCTCCTTTGCAGCTGGATTGTGACCAGAATCCAAGGGCCAGGAGCTGCCTGGCCAAGGGAGTCTCAGCTGCATGTCCAGGGGCCGTGTCCC
>NW_009951911.1:573666-598087 GCF_000747805.2 Chaetura pelagica | reverse complement strand
GGGGTCAGGTGGGACAGAGAGATGTCACAGCCCTCTCCCCACTGCTGAAGGGCCCCAACCAGAAGCAAATGTTGTTTGCACAGTCACACATGCTGGTGTAGCTTGGAGCTGCCTCATGGAAGAGCTGATGGCCCTGGACCTTCCCTCCATCTGAGCCAGAGACTTGGCCTTCTCCACCCTGTCCTTCCTGTCCCCTGCCCCCTTCAAGCAGTGATCCCTTTCACTTAGTGACACAGGAAAGGTGGGCTGGCCATGGCCCTGCTTTGGGGGTCTCATGGAGCTGAGCACCCTGTGCTGTTCCCCTGCTACAAACCCCATTTCCCTCTGGCCCTTTGCCTGTGGCTGTGCAGACCCCCTGGTCTCACCCTCCCGGGGTGCTGAGCCTCCCCAGGAGGGGAACCAGGTGCTCCAGGGTTCAGGCAGCCAACAGAGTGATGCTCAAATACTTGGTTGGAGCCATTCAATGGGCTTGGGCTGTGCCTTGAGCAACCACTGCAGTGTCCAAGTTTGGTGTGGGACTCTACTGCTGCCCTTGGCTCTGCTCCTGCTTGCTGGGCTTTGGGAAGAACTTGGGTTTCTCTGTGCCCTTGTTTGTTTGTTTGTTTTATTCTAATAAAACTTGCTATTTCTAAGAGGCTCCTGGTCACCTCTCTTGGGCTGGAACTGGGAGCAGTTCACTTCCTTTCTTCTGAGAAGAGGAAAGAAAGCAAAAAGTTAGTAACAGAGCCCTGGGACAGGCTGCCCAGGGAGGTGCTGGAGTCTCCTTCTCTGGAGACATCCCAACCCCTCTGGGTGTGTTCCTGTGGGATCTGCTCTAGGGGATCCTGCTCTAGCAAGGGGGTTGGACTGGGTGATCTTCAGAGGGCCCTTCCAACCCCAGCCACTCCACAACTCTGTGTCCTGGGAGGGTAAAGGCAGCCTGAAGCTCTTCCTTTCTCATTGCAGCATCTCGGATGTGGTGCAGTGGCCGAGGGAGACCGGGTAGGGGCTGTGATGGAGGGTCCAGGCCCCTCTCCCTGAGCCTTATCAGTGTCCCTGGCCCTTGGAAGTGACAGCTGCCTGGCTTGTGTCAGCCCCTCGGGCACTCGTGTATCTCAGTCTGGAGGGTTTAAAATAGCAAAACTCTGAGGCCACACAATAGCTTGGGCTTATATGGGCTCCTGGGGGGGAAAGGGGGAGCAGGGGAGGGGGCTGAGGCCACGGCTGCCGAAATAGCAACTCACAAGTGTTGCATTCCTTGCTGGGCGCCGGGCACATTCCTGCCGGCACTGCCCGCCCCGGGGTGGGGGCTGGAGCCCCCTTAAATCCTCCTGCCCCCAAAGAGCATTTCCCAGACGCCCACCAGCTTCCCCTCAGCTCCCCAGGATCCTGCCAGTGCCCCACAGCAGAGGTAAGTCTGGGGTGGTGGGTGCAGGCTCCTGGCGTAGGATGCTCGGTGGAAGGGGAGTTGTCAAAGACCCAGCAGGGATTTGGCTCAGGGCTCGTCATCCTGCCCAGCCCCCTCACTCAAGGATGTATTTTTGCCATGAATGCCTTCCCATGGATAAAGCATCAGGACCCCCTCCAGGGAGTTGAATTTGCCACCAGCCCAACACCTTCTGAACCAGCCAGACACCACGGTGGCTGAGAAGGATTCTGCTTGCCCTGGCTCTGGGGGAATCTCATATATCCTTATTCCTGGTGTCTCCAGAGGGGGCAGGAGGGATGTGATGCCCACGGGAGCATTGGCCCCATGGGATGGGTGAGATGTAGGATGCTCCTGTGCATGGTCTGACCCTGACACATGGGCAGGGAGCAGCGACGTGATCCACACTGGAGAAAATGCTCTGTGTCTGGGTAACCTGGAGGAAAGCAGGGACTGCAAACCCTGGAGGATTAACTCAGGCCCACAGGTATGATCAGCCAGCCCTGAGCTGATGGAGAGGAGGATTTCAAGGAGCGAGAGGGATATCTGGATTAATACACAGCAAATGATGGGAGATGTAGCTGCTGTCAAAAGTATGTGCAATGTTTCCTCTTCAAGTCTGCAGATCATCTGGCTGGGTTCTCATTCTTTCAAAATAACATTCAAAGCTTTAATGGAAAGGTTTGTCTGTGCAGAGGATGGAAAAATATTTCCCAGGTGTGCTTTTTCTCTTGTGCATCCCATTGACATGCCTGGTTTTGTTCCTGTTCCTCAGCAAATGCTCTGTGAGATCTAGTGATGAGAGAGGAGGTGAATGCAGGTGTAGAAATAAACTTTCACAAGCACATGTCTGTGCTGCCATGGCCAGGAGGGAGTCTCTGCTCTTGTGTCATGTAAGGAGCACAGGAATTCTTGGGTACTTCAGAGGCCACATGAAGGATTTGGCCACACTCTGGAGGTAGCAGAACCGTGCTGAGCCTGGAGGAAAAGCAGGACCAGGAACTGATGCTTGAGGGGGAGTGGAGATGGAGGGGATGGTGTTGGAGGGGGGTGCTTAGGGCCAAGCCCCAGCTTCATCAGAGGGAAGGCAACATGACAGCAGAACAGGCGGTGAACCCAAGGCAGACAGGGCTGAGTTCTGACTGAATTTGTCTCCAAAAAGCACTTTCTGAGTCATTGCTCAGAAGTGAGATTTGACAGACCCGTGCGAGCCATGGGTACGTTGATGCATCCCTCCTGGAATGTGCCTTCCCATGCCTGTGGGTTCCAGTTCTGGATTCAGCATCTTGCATAAGTGATTCCCAGGCCTGTCCTACCCATCCTGAGTAATAAATGTCTAACAGATGTAGCCGGGAGCAGTTGTTCCCAGACGCTGGGCAGGAGAAGGAAGCAGCGCTGCCCTGGGAACAGGTGGCTTAGCACATGGAGGTTATTTCTAGGGCTGCCTTGCCTTCTCCTGCAGCATCCCAGCTTTGCTGAGGTCTGGCATGAACGGGACCAGTGGACAGGCTGTGCAGGGCCTGGGGCTGATGCTCAGGGCTGATCCTGGGCTGATCATGGGGCTGGTCTGTGCAGACCGTGTGATGGAGCATCGGGTGGGCACTAGATGAGGTGGGATGATGAATAAAGTCCTCCTGGCCATGGCTGGTAGGGAGATGGATATGCTGGGAAGGTGAGCGTGGGTTTTTCTCCAAAGTTATTAGTCCTGTTGTTAAACCAGGCCGTGAATCATTCTGTTCAGCCAAGCTCAGGACCAGGAGAGAGAAATCCTTCTGCTGCATCCTGAGCCTGGGGGGCACCTGGAAGGCTGGGAGGTCTCACCAGGATCTCATCGTGTGGCTTGTGCAGGGCTGTAAATTGGCAATAATGAGATGTCCCTTGAAGTTTCTCTCTCGCAACCGAGCTAAGAATAGTCAGGAAGCAAAAGAAGTTGCAGGTGGTGATTGGGTTATTTTCCTGTGCCCTGAGATGGCAGCGAGAGGTGCTGGGAGTGCTGGGCACAGCCCCTGCCAGCAGCTCTTGTTGTTGTATCAGGCTGCTCCTCATCTCCTGCCTCCTGTTTGGGATGAGTGATCCTGGGGCAGGAGGGGAGGGGGGAGCCTTATCTCACTGAGATAAAGCTGTGACAGCCTGGCTGGGGCCAGCTCAGAGCTCTAAGAGCTTTGGAGAGGTGCAGCATCTCTGTGCTGTGTCTGGGGCACGGCAGGACAGGCTGTGCTGGGCCTTATCTCAGCTCCTCACCCTCACTTTTTCCAATCTGCTTTGAATCCTGCTAGATAACCAGGCATGTCGGACTCTGAGGAGGTCGTCGAAGAATACGAGCAGTAAGTGGTGTGTTTTTAAACACCTTTTCCTTCTCCTCGTTTCCACTGCCCCGCAGGGTCACAGTATTGCTTAGAGGTGCCTTTTGGGGCTCAGGCTCTCATCATTGCCCCACCAAAGCCCCAAATCCCCCCATCCTGAGCCTGTCTGCAGTGACAGTGCTGAGACCCTCAGCAGTGAGGAGCTTTTTATCAGCCAAAACATGGCAAGGGACAGTCCCTGCATCAAAGATGCTGTGGGCTAAACCCCTGAGATAGAGCTGGGAAAAGCTGATGTCATCAGTCTGTTGCTGGTGAGGTCTGATTGCCACATCCAGAAGGACCCTCATCACCCCCCAGGCCCAAATGTGAAGGCAAGGTTTGCTGGTGAGGGCTCCTGGGCCATGAGATGCTCCCTGGAGAGAAGGGGCTCTCGATCTGGGATACAAGACCATAGAGATGAGGCCAAATACAGTTCCTAATTCTCATCCACCAGCAGATGATGTAGATCTGAATCCTCTGAGCTTTAAATGCCACAACAGACACGTGTCTTGACAAGCAGTATGAGGCCTGTGCCCAGTGTCCCTGGCAGACCCAAGGACAGGCTGTGCATCTCCCCCAAGGTCAGTAAAGGACTTTGGGACAAAGGTGGGGTGTGAGATGCCCATTGCTAGGATTACAAGCCATGGTCACTTGATCTTCTCAAGCTGTTGTGCTCTGACCACTGTCAAAGTGCCAGCTGAGCACTTCAGCCTCTGCTAACTGCAGCTTTGCAGGGTGATCTGGGTCTTGTCCTGTCCCCATGGCCATCTCATGACATGTCACACAGCAGCCAGTCCAGCAGCCCTTGCCCATTGCTATGGGAAAGGGGAGCCAGCCCTGAGGAAATGTCAAGTTCTCCTTTGGCCTCACTGATGTTGGACACATGCTCTGTTGCAGCAGATCACTGTAACTCAAACGTTTGTGTTGTGCTTTGCAGGGAGCAGGAAGGTAAGACAACATGGAGCATCTGCAGCTGCTCTGAGGCTGAAGCTGAGAAATGATCAGAGCAACTTCAATAACCTGCATCTTCTTTCCCTCCCTTCTCCTCCGTGTGCACGTGTCTCTGTGAAGAGGAGTATGTGGAAGAAGGTGAGTGTTTCTCCAGCAGTTGCAAGAATCAAGAAACAACTGCTGTTGGTTCTGCGTTTTCCTTGGGTGGGTTGTGGTGGCAGCTCCTTGACTGCAATGGGTACATCATGACCAGGAAAGGTGGATGAGACCACTTTCTAGATTTCTCCATGGGAAACATCAGTAGGATCAAAACCAGTCAGAATTTTCTCTGGATCTCTTTTGTCACAGTGATCCCTTGACTCAAAACTGGGGTGGAAATGCTGGACTTGGGTGCTGGCAGAGGTGTCAGCCCAGTAACTCCACGAGAGCTGGAGCTTCAGCTGAATGAGTATCAGTGATGCTCCAGCACCAACCTGCAGCTGCCTCCATCTGCTGAAGAAGCAAAGCCCAGGGTGCACAGAGCTGCTCTGGGACATGGCAAGGCTGGGCCTTGGGGGCTGGGCGTTGGGTTTTGCTGAGCCCCTTGTGCCAGGCAGCCTGGGCTGCTGCAGCAAAACATCCTGAAGGTCCAATGCAAGGAGAGGCACAAGGGGGAAACCACTGCAGTGCTTGAGTCCTCACCTCATGCACAGTGTAGCTACAGGCCACAGCCTTATGGCATCTGACTAATCTCTGCACTTATTCCTTTCCCTTCTCCTGGCTCAGAAGAGGAAGAATGGATGGAGGAAGAAGACGGTAGTTATTGCACCTTTCTTTGTTTCATCTCTCCACTGCTGCTGTGAATTTGTCATGGGTTGGGGTGTCTTCCTCCTCTCCTTGGTTGGGAAATGGTTTTCTTTCATTCTTCCCCTTCTCTCTCTTGCTTCTTGCACTCCCCCCTTCCTGCTCTGCTGTGCTACCTGCTCCTGCAGCTGTGCCTTCCCTCTTACATCTCTCACCCCAATGTGGTTTGTTGTCTTCTTTTTCTTTTCCTTTTCTTGCCTTCTCTCTTGCTGCGGGACCACTGGCCTTCCCAGGACCTGTGGACTCCACTGGAGGACTCTTGTGGGGATACTGCTCCCTCCAGTGGAAAAATGCTCCAACAGTGTCATGACTGAGATGGCGAAGGTGCTGAAGGCCTTTTCTCTAGTGCCAGACAGTTTTGTTCTTCACTGGCTGGAGGAGAGAAATAGAAATCACTCCCTCCCATCCTGGGACGTAAGACCATGAGAGGGAATGAGGGACAAACAAGGACCTGGGTATAAATCCTTTAATTTTATTTATATTTTTTTTTGCCCTGCCCCAGCACAGAGAGCAGCCCTTAGGTAAAGGTTAGAGCAAAGCCCTTTGGTTTCTGAGCTGCTGCTTCTTTCTCCTGTGGTGCCATCTCCTGTGGGTCTCTCTCTCTTGGCCAGCTCTGTGCCAAGGTTGTCTTGATCCCGGGGTCCGTAGGGAACCAGTGGGAGTGGTGGCTGTTGGACTCATGCTGCCTGTTATTCCACAGGTCAGGAAGAACAGGTAGAGGAGGCAGAAGAGGAGACTGAAGAAAGCAAGGAGGAGGCTGAAGAAACCAAGGCAGAAGGTGTGTGGTGGCTCCTCATGACTGGTCTGGAGCCACGTTGGCTCCAGTGCTGTGCCAAGCAGGGTCTGGGATGTCCCAGCATTGTTGGTGGCTGTGGGCCAGTAACACAGAGGGGCAGCTCTCCCCTTTATCTATGGTTTCCAGTAAGGAGGTATCAAAACTGAGCTGTCCTTTCCTAATCTACCCAGTGCCTTGGCCCCTCAAGTGTGAGCATCCTGGTGTTCTCTGCTGGTTCTGATCAAACAGCTTGTGCTCAGCTCAGAAGTAATGCCAAAAATGCATGAATCCTGTTCCACCAAGAGGTCCCCATAGCCCTAGAGGAGGGTTTTCCAGAGCTGGGGTCATGCTCTGGTGTGTCTCAGCAGATAAAGACCACTGGTATTCATAAGCCATTTTTGGAGCAGACAGGATTGCCTGATGTCCCTGTCCTGCCACAGCTGGTGGGAAAGGCTCAGGTTCCACTGTGTGCCCCAGGTCAGGTGCCAGGAGCCCTCTGAGCTGGGGCCATGTGGCTGCCCTCACCCATGGGTGTTCATATTCTCCCCATTGCTGTTTTAAACAGAACAAGAAGATGAAACGAAAGCACCAGGAGAAGGTAAAGCAGCATCAGAGGAAAGGACAGTGTTGGCCATTTCAGACCTGATCCCAGTCCCCCAAGACCCTGGGCTCTTGTACTGGGGCTTTTGGTGTTGGATTCATTTGCTGCTGAAGAGAGAATCTGTGGTAAATGGTGGAGACCTTCCCTGGCCCTGTCCTCCTGCAGGGCTGGGGTAGCAGGAAGTCTGCAGGAGAGATGGATTAGTGCTGCTGAGGGAAGGAATTCCCCCAAAACACACAAGGAGGGGGTTGTACCACCACTTTCCCAGCCTCAGCTCATGCAAAGCTTGTCTGGGTTCCTCCTGGAGAGGACCTGGATCTCTCCAAATCTGTGAGCCAGGGTTATCTGTGAGGGACCTGCTCACAGTGGAGGGATGGAGCTTGGGTTTGCAGTGGGGATAAGCAGAGGGGACCAGCCTGCCTGAGCCCCCCGGTGTGTCCCGATGTGTCCTCTGGGAGCCAAAGCATCGTGTTTTCCACAGGTGGAGAGGGGGACCGAGAGCAGGAGCCTGGGGAAGGTGAAGTATCCATTTCTGTTCCTCTCTGGGGTGAGAGGGGCTGTTCCTTTGACTGTCTAAGGAGGTACCAGCACTGGGGAGGCCACATCTCCAATCCTGGGGTCAGTTTTGGGCCCCTCACTCCAAGAAGGACAGGATCGTGTCCAGAGAAGGGCAGTGGAGCTGGGGAAGGGTCTGGAGCACAAGTGTGAGCAGGAGCAGCTGAGGGAGCTGGGGGTGTTGAGCCTGGAGCAAAGGAGGCTGAGGGGAGACCTGCTGGCTCTGCAGCTGCCTAAGAGGAGGTTGGAGCCAGGGGGGTTGGTCTTGTCTCCCAAGGATCAAGGGATGGGACAAGAGGAAATGGCCTCAAGTTGTGCCAGGGGAGGTTGAGACTGGATCTTGAGAATCCTGGCAAGGGCTGTCAGGCCCTGGCCCAGGCTGCCCAGGGCAGAGTCCCCATCCCTGGAGGGGTTTCCAAGCCATGTAGATGTGGTGCTGAGGGACATGGGTTAGTGGTGGCCTTGGCAGGGCTGAGTTAGTGGTTGGTCTTGGTGATCTTGAAGGTTTTATCCAACCAAAATGATTCCAGGACTCTGTGACCCACAGCTCAGTTTGAGCTGCTGGGCCAGGGCTCTGGGTCATGGTATGAAAGCAAACTCCTCTGGGACACTAACGTTGCCTTTCTCTCCTGCTCCTGGGGACCTGCAGGTGAATCGAAGCCAAGACCCAAGTAAGTGTCAGTGCATTTCCTTTGGTGCAAGGTCTGACCCAGGAGCTGTGCCAGGACAAGGGGTCCATGTGAGGGGCTGAGCACCATGATCTGTGAAGGGTGTGGGACAGTGAAGCCTCAAAGCATGAGCACAGAGTGGGACTGGAACATGCAGAGACAAAGGAAACAAGCAGATAAACAGGGAAGATGAAGGGGGTCCTGAGAATGAGGTCAGGGCAGGTTTGGAGCATTTTGTGCCCTCCTGGGGGAAGCCCAGCTGCCCTGTGGCCCTGCAGCTGGAAACCATCTGTGTGCAGCCAGGCTGGGGGACACAGTCCATGGCCCAACCAGGGCCTCGTCTCTGCAGTTCAATCTGCCATGGGACACGTGCACCAGTGCCAGCATCCTGGGGACATGAGCACCTGCCTGAGGGAGCTGAGCCAGGAACCACAGCCAGGAACCTATGGATCCTCAAGGACCCTGGGATGCTGCAGTGGAGGAGGCAGATCTGTCCTCAGCTATGATCTCTTCATCCCTTGGTGTCTTTATGGGGCTCTGTGAGCATCTCCTGCCCTCCCTCAAGCCCTCTGAGGGTGAGAGGATGGTTTCCAGCTCCCTGTGCTGGATCACACGGGAGCAGATTGTTCCTCTGTGCTGTTTTGGGGGAGCAGTGGGGTGGCTGCCAGCCCCAGGGTGCCTGGCAAAGGCTCGTGGCTGCAGCTTGCAGAGCTATTCCAGCCATGTGGGCACCCTGTGGAATGCCAGAGGTCTTCCTCTGAAGCTGTCCAGCTGGCAACCTCCAGCAAGCAGCATTACACTTCCCTGTCCTCAAAATGTGCTCACTGGGACTGGGGACTGGGAGGCTCAGAGTGGGGGGCTGGATACATCAGGTCATGTCCCAGGTACCTGCTGCAGCCTCACCATCCTCCTGCTCACCTTCCCTTGCAGGGTCTTCATGCCAAACTTGGTGCCTCCCAAAATCCCAGATGGTGAGAGACTGGATTTTGATGTAAGTAGCACATGGAATGGCAGCCCCTGTGAGGTGACCCCTCACGTTGCTGCTCCACACCGTGCCCAGCAGCTCCTGGAGGGCTTCCCCTGTGGGAGAGCAGCCATCAGCCCTGTTTCTGCCTGGTGCAGGACATCCACCGCAAGCGCATGGAGAAGGACTTGAATGAGCTGCAGGCCCTGATCGAAGCTCACTTTGAGAGCAGGAAGAAGGAGGAGGAGGAGCTCATCTCTCTCAAGGACAGGATTGTACGTCTGCAGCCTCCGCCGCTGTTGCTGTTGCCACCCTCTGCCCTGTGGGCACACAACCACCTTCCTCTGCTTCATCCCATGTCCTTACAAGACAGAGCCTGAGATTTGAGCCAGATTTGTACCCCAGTGCCTGGGAATCCCCTGCTCTGGCTGCTGTGGTGCTGCAGTCCCCAGCAGAGCTGCACCTTCCTCCATGCTCACAAGCCCACACGCTCCCTTGGGTGATGCGGGAGATTTGCCCTTAGTGCTCTCAGGTCTTTTGGGGTCCGGGATGTGTTCCCGAGGACAGAGAGGATCCAGATTCCCTGGGGTGTCCAAGCCAAGGTGCTCTCCTTCCACAGGAGAAGCGGCGAGCAGAGCGGGCAGAGCAGCAGCGGATCCGCAGCGAGAGGGAGAAGGAGCGTCAATGATGTAAGTAGCCCATGTATTGGCAGCCCCCGTGAGGTGACCCCTCACGTTGCTGCTCCACACCGTGCCCAGCAGCTCCTGGAGGGTTTCCCCTGTGGGAGAGCAGCCATCAGCCCTGTTTCTGCCTGGTGCAGGACATCCACCGCAAGCGCATGGAGAAGGACTTGAATGAGCTGCAGGCCCTGATCGAAGCTCACTTTGAGAGCAGGAAGAAGGAGGAGGAGGAGCTCATCTCTCTCAAGGACAGGATTGTACGTCTGCAGCCTCCGCCGCTGTTGCTGTTGCCACCCTCTGCCCTGTGGGCACACAACCACCTTCCTCTGCTTCATCCCATGTCCTTACAAGACAGAGCCTGAGATTTGAGCCAGATTTGTACCCCAGTGCCTGGGAATCCCCTGCTCTGGCTGCTGTGGTGCTGCAGTCCCCAGCAGAGCTGCACCTTCCTCCATGCTCACAAGCCCACACGCTCCCTTGGGTGATGCGGGAGATTTGCCCTTAGTGCTCTCAGGTCTTTTGGGGTCCGGGATGTGTTCCCGAGGACAGAGAGGATCCAGATTCCCTGGGGTGTCCAAGCCAAGGTGCTCTCCTTCCGCAGGAGAAGCGGCGAGCAGAGCGGGCAGAGCAGCAGCGGATCCGCAGCGAGAGGGAGAAGGAGCGTCAAGCCCGCATGGCCGTGAGTCTTCTGGGTTCGGGTGGTCCTGGGCACCACACGCCAAGCCACGGAGCACAAGGGAGCGTGAGCTGTGTGCTGCACACAGGCTGGTCCGTGAGGCCTCTGTCCACCCACTCCTGACCCGCTTCTGACCCTGGCAGGAAGAACGAGCTCGCAAGGAGGAGGAGGAGGCACGGAAGAAGGCTGAGGAGGAGGCACGGAAGAAGAAAGCTTTCTCCAACATGCTGCATTTCGGAGGCTACATGCAGAAGGTAGGATCCCACCCTGGGCAGCTGCAGGGAAACCACTGATGCTCCAGGGAAGGGCTCAGCCATGGGCTGGCCTCTCAGCACCCTACACGTTCTCAGAACTGGTGGGCTGTGGTTTCTACAAGCAGAAGAAGACTGGCTGCTGCTGGTGGGTCACAGCTCTCACTTTGGTCAGAGGGCCAAAGTGAGCTGGGAGCTCTGCTTGGCAGATGCTGGCGAGGCCAGATCCAGCCTTGGCACAGGGGTGGGGATGGGGCAGTGTGTCTTGTCCACTATTGCCACAATATCCTTGAGGAGCTTCTGAAGTCCCAAAAGCTGAGGGTGTTGGGGGCAGAACTGGGGACAGGGGTAGAGCAGATTTTCTTCCCTCCAATGGGCTGGTGGTTTCCTCAGTCAGAGAAGAAGGGCGGGAAGAAGCAAACAGAGCGGGAGAAGAAGAAGAAGATCCTCAGCGAGCGGCGGAAGCCCCTGAACATTGACCACCTCAACGAGGACAAGCTGAGGTGAGCACAGGCTGCAGGAGGGATGCTCAGGATAGGGGCTCTGCTTTGGGTCCCACCTCCCAGTACAGGATCCTGGGCCGGGCTGGGCTGCCCGGGGCTTTCAGCCCAGAGCAGAGGGTGGTGGCAGGGCTGGGAGAGGGGCTGTGACAGCCCGGGGGGACATGGGCTCTGGGACTCGAGGGCCAGCCCTGCTGCTGGTAGCGCTGGCCATCAGAGGGAGCCCTGCTCACACGCGTGGGGCGTGCGTGTCCCCATCCATCCCCATCGGGGGTTCTGGTCCACACGTGGGACTGGCTACTATGTCCTGGTCTGGGCACGGAGCCTGCAGAGACCTGTCCTGGGGGAGCATGATGATGGTGGCATCACTGCCCAGTCCCTGCAGGGAGCTCCCCGAGAGCCACATCCCTTCTCTGCACTGACATCAGCTGGCTCTTCCCACAGGGACAAGGCCAGGGAGCTGTGGCAAACCATCCGGGATCTGGAGGCTGAGAAATTTGACCTGCAGGAAAAGTTCAAGCGGCAGAAATACGAGGTGAGCCGGGAGGTTCTCCATGTCATGGCCTTGCTCTCCCTCCGTGTGCTTGGCTGCTCCTTCTGCTGCCCAGTTAGGACCTGAGGTGGATTGTGTGATTGATGGTGCTGTCAGGACAAGACTGTGTCCCCCCTTGTGCCTGGGGTGACAAACACCCAAGATCCTCCACCCCACTGAAAGCAAAGCCATGTCTGTCTCCCTTTTAGAGATGAGCCAGCATCAACCCAACCCCCCCAGTGGTTTCCAGCCACCTGGGCAAGGGTGGGCACACAGCTGGGAAGTGCTGGAGGCTGTGGCAGCCGGTGCCACGGGCTGTGTGGTGGCCCTGTGACCTCCTAGTTCCTGGGGACATGTGCTTTGCACCACAATGGGCTCCCTAGTGCACTGCCCATCACAGCCCAGTGCTAAATCCCACCATGGGTAGCTGGAGAAGGGAGAGCAGGGATGGATCTTCACCCTCACCCTTGTCCCTGGTCAGGGGTGGGGCATCTTGCCAGACCTCCCCACCTGCCTGTGCTTCCCTTGCAGATCAACGTCCTCCGGAACCGCGTTAGTGACCACCAGAAAGTGTAAGTGCCCAGGCAGGCTGAGCAGCCCTGCTCAGCACCTCCTGCCCTTCCTGCCCCTGGCCCCACTTCCCTCCCTTTGTATCTCCAGGGTCTCTTGAACCCTTGCAGAGCTACCTCTCATCCTTCCCACTCCTTCCTCTGGTCCCAGTGGTACCTGGTGTTCATGGACCAGCAAGTCAGGTCCAGGGACCCCCCACTACCTCCCACCTCCATCAGCTTTCCTCTGCTCCAGAGACCCCAGCCAGGGATGGACCCCAGGGACACTCCACCTCTGTAGATGGAGTTGTGTGTCCTGGGGGGTCCTGCCAGCATCCAACCACCCCCATCCCTGCAGGGACTCTTTGCAGCACCTCAGGGGAAGGTGCTTGAGATCCCAGACTGTGCAGGATGGGAATTCCCATGGGCTGTAGGAGCTGGGCATCCCCTGCAAGGTCAGGAGAGCCTGTCCCTGTGCCCGTGTTCTCTGCACAGGACTGGGGAACCCTTTGTAGGAGGGTGGAGGTGGGTGTTCCACCCCCACCCTGGGGAGCACTATGCTGCTCTTTCATCCCCATCTGGCCCCACCATCTCACACAAGAGGTGCTCAGCCTGCCCTGTGTGTCAGGGAGCAGCATCTCTACCTGCTTACACCCAATCTCTCTTCTCTCCTGCACCACCATGGCCTGGAATGACAGCAAAGGGTGAGTAGGGGCATTTCCTGGGTGCTGTGTGTCTCCTACCACACGTGTGCTGTGCGGGGTGGCAGTGGGGCTGAGGCCAAGGATTGGCAGCCAAAGCTGTGCTGGTGGCCCTTAGGATGATAGGCCAGAAATGCCCTTCACTGTCCACCTGAGCCTCCTCCTCTCTGCTGACCCACACTCAGAGCAGTGTCTGTTCCCCTGATGTGGGTTAAGGAGAGTGATGTGGTGGGTCTTGCCTAACAACTGCACAGCTTCTGGTTCATGGAAGAAGGATCCTGCAGCCATTGTTATCCCTCCCCGACCACAGATCCAACCTGTTGGTTCTTTTCTGAAAGGAGGGAGAAACATGGGAAGAGCGCTTAGAAAGACCTGGCAAAAATGCATGAGCTGGTTCCCATTTGAGTCCCAAATCACTCAGGTTCTGAGGTGTTGCCTGGAGCCTCCCAGAGAATCATGGAACAGTTTGTGTAGGAAGGGACCTTATAGATCATCTAGTTCTAACCCCCCTGGATGGGCAGGGACACCTCCCAGTAGACCAGGTTGCTACTGAAGACCTTCTACCCCACGGGGCAATGAGCATCAGCCAGAAATGGCTCCGTCCTCTTTGCAGAACCACTGATGGCACCCACCTTGTCCTCCCCTTTCAGGGTCACTCAAGCCTTTTAACATGTGCTTTTCTGCTTTGCTTCCAGGCCAAAGGCTGCCCGTGGAAAGACCGTGGTGGGTGGACGGTGGAAATAGGTGACTCAGGAGGTGAAGGAGGCTCAGCCATGGAGAGGTGCGTGGCCTTTTGGCCAAGCAGTTGGCTTCCCCAGGTCGTGGAGCCTGCACCACACGCCCACCACCCTCCCACCACACGGGGCTTTGCACAGACCTTGCTGCAGACCCTGTGCTGTCTGGGTGGGCAGATGCTTCACGAGGTGCTGTTTCTCATCTCCACACCCCCAACTGATGTTGTGTCTGTAAATAAAGAGAACGGTGAGGGATTGAGGGTGTTGTCTCCATCCTGAGCCCAGAGGACAGGGCAGTCTCAGCAGAGCTTGGCTGAGCAAGCACAGCTGCAGACCTGTTCCCTGGGATGCAAGAGTTTGCAGCAACCATCCAGGACCTCCTAAATAACACGTCCCCTTGACTCACAGCATCTCACCCTGCAGCCCTTGGGAAGTTTTATAACAGACCTCAGGGGTCTGACCTGCTGCAGTTTGGGGTAATCCTGGTTATGGCCACTTGAGTTTCTGCTTTTGCTGCACCAGAAGCCCCCTCACTCCTCTCTGTGTAACCAGGGTTAGCCTTGAAGGACAGCATGGATAGAGGCACTGCTCCCAAGCCTCTTGATCCATGGATTATCCACAAACTTTGCTTTCAGGCCATTTTATTTCCTATTTTTACCTCTTCTTCAAGGACCCAGACCAACTGTGTTTACCTCCTCTGTGTGTTTCTGAGAGCTTGCAACAATGACTGGAGATGAATCAGTGTAGGGACCATTTCTCTGTCCTTTCAAGCCTGCAGATCTCTCCCATTCAGTTGTAGACATCCTTGTAGCACGTTCCCACATGCAACGCCCATGGGTGCATATCAGCTGCATAATCCCAAGTGTTCCTGGTGCATGGGTTGGGACCACCAGCCAGCAGAACACACTAGCCTTGCATGTCCATTTAATGGGGCAAGTGGTCTCATGGTGAGGCATTTCCTAGAGCAGTGGGGAAGGGATGGATGCACAGGATGGGGGATCTTCAAAGGCTTCTTGTCTCTTGGAAAGACATTTTGTCTCCACTTTTGCCTGGGCTGCCTGTCCTCCCTGTTCCAAACCTGATGATGTGAGGGCATCCCACAGGTTTCTCCCTTGTGCTGCCAGTTGAATGGCAACTTGTTTGGCTGGTTTCAACACACTCCATTGGGTCTGGGGGGACAAGGCTCTGAGAAGCCTCAGCTTCAGTGAGACAGCAGGTGGGGGAAACCAGCTGCCTACCACCAGTCTCCTCAAAGATGGAGTGTGGAGGGATGTACCTGACCCCTTATTGGGACAATGAAGGGCAACAGGGCTGGGGAAGGGTCTGGAGCACGAGTCTGATGAGGAGCAGCTGAGGGAGCTGGGGGTGTCCAGCCTGGAGCAAAGGAGGCTGAGGGGAGACCTTCTGGCTCTGCAGCTGCCTGAGAAGAGGTTGGAACCAGGGGGTTTGGTCTTGTCTCCCATGGAACAAGGGGTAGAACAAGAGGAAATGGTCTCAGGTTGTGCCAGGGAAGGCTTAGGTTGGATTTTGGGAACAGCTTCTCCATGGAAAGGGTTGTCAGACCCTGGCCCAGGCTGCCCAGGGCAGGGGGGGAGTCCCCATCCCTGGAGGGGCTTCAAAGCCCTGTAGATGTGGTGCTGAGGGACATGGGGCAGTGGTGAACTTGGCAGGGCTGGTTGGACTTGATGTTCTTAAAGGCCTTTTCCAACCCAAAAGATTCTGTATGACAAAAGGGAAGCACTGGGGCATGAAATACCCAAGGGGAGGTTGAGTGAAGGTCCAGCAAGTCACATTCTCACCCAGCCTCACGTCTCCCCTGGGAGAGAGGAGCACTCAAGGCAGAGAGATCTGGCTTGGGAAAAGCCATCCCCTGTTCCCAGGCTCTGGAGGTTTGCCCTGCAAACCCTTCCAGCAGGCAGAGGCTGGTGCCCAGTGCCCTGCTGCTCTGCCCGGCCCCGCGGGGCGGCAGCGCCCAGGGTGGGGGCACCGAGACACTCCCTGCTTCCCACAGGGCTGCCTGTCTCGGCAGGTGCTGGCCCCTCGCCAGCCCCCGGCCCGAAACCGGCAGGTTCCCTCCCTGCCTGGCACCTCCCTCCCCGTGCCTGCTGCTCGGTGGCACCGCCGAGTCAGCACCCGGCCCCGCACCCACCCTCCCTGCTCCCTCTCCCACCCGTGTCTCGGCCTTTCCCTCGTGCCCCGGCAGAGCGGAGCATGGAGGAGAATGCAGAAACCCTCTGGGATATGCCAGGGTGCCCTGGGGCCTTCACTGGGGTCCAAAAAGGTGCTGGTGTCACCCCAGGTGCTGCAGTGGGTTGTGCCAAGATTTGCTGGAGCGTGGAGAGTCTCAGCAACGTTTTTGCCTCAGCCTTCACTGGCAACCCCTCTCCTCACAGCTCCCATCTTGCTGGCCCACAGGATGCCGAGCAGAGAGACAAAGTGCCCCCCACTGCAAGGGAAGGTAAGGTTGGTGACCACCTGAGGAACCTGAGATATACAAGCCCACGGGACATGATGAGGTACATCCCAGAGTCCTCAAGGAACTGGGGAGTGTAGTTGCCAAACCAGTGTCCATGATGTTTGAGAAGTCCTGGCAGTCGGGTGAAGTCCCTGGTGACTGGAAGAAAGCAGATGTTACACCCATATTGAAAAAGGGTAGAAAGGAAGACCCTGGGAATTACTGACCTATCAGCCCCACCCCTGTGCATGGGAAGATCATGGAACAGATCCTCCTAGAGGACTTGCTAAGGCACCTGGAGGACAAGGAGGTGATCCAGGACAGGGGCATTGCCTGGCCAACCTAGTGGCTTTCTACAACAAAGTGACTAGATCTGTTGACCAGGGAGAAGCAGTGGGTGTCACCTGCCTGGACTTCTGCAAGGCCTTTGACACGGCCCCCCACAACAGCCTTCTCACTAAATTGGGGGGATACGGGTTTGATGGGTGGACTGTTCAGTGGGTGAGGAACTGGCTGGATGGTCGTGCCCAGAGGGTGGTGGTCAATGGCTCTGAGTCCAGGTGGAAAACAGTGACAAGTGGTGCCCCTCAGGGGTCAGTGCTGGGCCCAGTGTTTCATATCTTCACTAACCATATTGGTGGTGGCATTGAGAGCCCCCTCAGCAATTTGCTGACGACACCAAGGTGGGTGGTGTGGTCAATACACCAGGTGAATGGGATGCCATCCAGAGGGACCTGGGCAAGCTGGAGAAGTGGGCCCAGGTGAACCCTCCAGAGGGACCTGGACAAGCTGGAGAAGTGGGCCCAGGTGACCCTCATGAGGTTCAACAAGGCCAAGTGCAGGGTCCTGCATCTGGGCAGAGGTAACCCCAGCTGTGAACACAGGTTGGGGGAGGTCACACTGGAGAACAGCCCTGTGGAAAAGGACCTGGGGGTCCTAATGGATCAAAAGCTGGACATGAGCCACCAATGTGCAGCTGCAGCCCAGAAAGCCAAGCACATCCTGGGCTGTATCACCAGAAGTGTGGCCAGCAGGTCAAGAGGTGATTCTGCCCCTCTGCTCTGCCCTGGAGAGACCTCCCCTAGAACACTGCATCCAGCAGTGCCCCCAGCACAAGGAAGATGTGGAGCTGTTTGAACGTGTCCAGAGAAGGGCCATGAAAATGATCTGAGGACATCTCATCTGGGATGAGGACAGGCTGAGGGAGCTGGGGTTGTTTAGTCTGAAACAGAGAAGAGGGACCTCACAGTGACCTTCCAGGACCTGAAGAGGCTCCAGGAAAGCTAGAGAGGGTCTTTTTGCAGGGCCTTGCAGTGAGAGGACAAGGGGTAATGATTTCAAGATGAAAGAAGAGAGATTTAGGTTAGAGATCAGGTATAAATTCTTCATTGTGAGGGTGGTGAGAGCCTGGCCCAGATTGCCCAGGGAAGCTGTGGCTGCCCCATCCCTGGCAGTGTTGAAGGGCAGGTTGGATGGGGCTTGGAGCAGCCTGGGCTGCTGGGAGGTGTCCCTGCCCATGCAGGGGGGTGGGACTGGATGATCTTGAAGGTCCCTTCCAACCCAAACCAGTCCATGATTCTATGATCCCGCCATGTGTAGCACAGTTTTGCAAGTAGGTGACTCTCAGATCAGTGCTGAGGGACAGGGTGCACTGCAGAGTGAGGGACCCCAGCAGCAGCTTCTGGAGGGTCCTGCAGGGTGCTAATGACCTTGCAGAGCCATGTCATTGTGGAGATTGGCAGTGTACTAGTGTTTGCAGCACTGCTGTGTGGTCTCAGTGTCCCCACGAGCAGCAGGACCTCTGAATGCCAGATCAAAACACCAGTATCCTCTGGAGCTTGGGATAAGGGCCAGAGAGCTCTGCTCTTCCTTGGCAGGGCATCTTCCCAGGACCCAGGAGGTGGAGCATCCCCTAGCATGCTGCAGAGCATGTGAACATCCTCCATGCTGGGGTCCTTTGAGGAGCAGCCCCTTGGGCAGCACCTCTGGAGCACAGCACGTGACAAGAGTGTCTGGTCAGGCACAGTTCTGGTGTCTCTGCCAAGGTGATGGACAGAGATCAGGTTCTATCCAACAATCCCTGCAGGGCAGGGTGCTGGGATCCTTTGGCAGGTGCTGCAGGGAGGTGTGGGTGCTGGTGGGTGAAATACAGGGCTCAAGTCCTACAGGGAAGTGTGGTACAGTGCCCTCCCCAGAGTGATGCCAGAGTTCCAAGCTTCAGAAGCTACTTCCAGCCCAGGGTACAAAGCCTCCTCCAGGGTACTAAGCTGAGTGTCTGCAAGAGCCTAGGCCCCAGCAGACCTGTGTCCAGGATTCACCAGCATGTGCACCTCGTGGTCTGTTGATCAAACCCCTGCCAAGGTGCTCCCTAGAGTACCAGCACGTGGTGGAACTTGCTAGAACTTTGACCTGATGCTTAAGGCTGTGACTGTGCTAAGCCAGAGCTCTGTGTGAAAACTCAAAACCCAGGACTGTTACCAGAGCCAAAGCCAGGCAGAAACACAGCCATGGTAGAGCCTCCTCATGCCACCACCACTGCAGACAGAAGCAGCCTCCTCATGTCTCTGATCAGGTCACGTTATCTGGGGATGCTCTAGACAACACTTGAGTTGCTGTGATTGCTGCCCTCAACCACCTGGCCCATGCATGTCCCAAGGACCAGGGTAATGCATTAGCCCAGGCTACCAGCTTCATGGTCCACAAGGACCTGTGGGGCAATGGAGCAGCAGCTCTTGAAGCTGAAATGGTGCCAGGGCTCAGTGTGTCTCACCAGATGGCAGTGCAGGGCCTCTCACTGGCCGCAGCTGTTGGGACACCTGGTGAGGGATGCCCTTGGAGTGTTGCTTCCTTCCATCAGGCACAACATGATGTTTGACGTCACCCCATGAAGTGTGAGCAAGAGCAAGGCATGGAGGAGCCACAGAATGATCAAGGTTGGAAAAGACCTTCAAGATCATCAGGTCCAACCATCCACCCTACAACCTCCAACCACTAAACCTTCTCCCAGAACACCAAAATCTTTTTAACACCTCCAGGGATGGTGCCTCTACCACCTCCCTGGGCAGCCTGAGCCAGCAGGGGAGGTGTTTGGAGGGGGTCAGGAGAGTAGGGCCTGTCCAGGGCTCCAGACAAGCACAATGTGGGCTGCTCTAGAGCTGCTTTGCTCCTTAGTGCAGCACAGGGATCTGGAGGATTCTGGGACTGGAGAGGTGATGCCAGCACCAGCAGCACAGCACACACACCAAGTCCCATGCAGACAGTGACCCTGGGGCACACAGGGTCCCACCATGGGCTACATTTTCCCAGTGATGTACATGATGATGAACACCCCAGGTTTTCAGAAGTGGCAGAGCATGGAGCAGGTGGCACTGGATGGCTTTGCTGTGGTGGGGGTGAACTGTCCAGCATAGTGTGGGGCTTTCCATGTTCACCACCCATGAACCTTCAACTTTGCCCCTCCCTAGAGGTGTTTGCCCCGTCCCTGGAAGTGTTGAAGGGCAGGTTGGATGGAGCTTGGAGCAGCCTGGGCTGGTGGGAGGTGTCCCTGCCCATGCAGGGAGTTGGATATAGATGATCTTCAAGGTCCCTTCCAACACAAACCATTCTATGGTTCTATGATTCCATGAACACAGGCAACAGGGTGGCCTCCTTACACTGATCCACAGTGTCATTGTCCCCAGGGGAACTACTGGGGTGCCCAGCCTTGAGTTCAAGCCAAGACCAAATGCCAACAAAAGATGGCAGGAAGTGAAGCAGCACAACCTCTGCTGTCCTGCAGGTCAGGTGTAACACCAGGCTGTGTTTTAAGAGAGAAAAAGCATATGAATGTTGACTTTTGAAACACCTTCCAGACCTGAAACTCTCATCTCCAGAGTCCCAAGCCACACGTTGCTGTGAGCTGGGCCTGCCCAGCACACAGCCCTGCAGGGCTGGTCCATCTCCTTGTGCAACCACCTGATGCTTACAAGCTTTTTCTATTATTCTTTTGAAATGCCTTATAAAACTTTAAGTTTCCTTTAATACCTCAGCCCCGTAAATCACTACTTGTAGCAGCTAATTCCTAGGTATCAATTAATTGTCTTTAATTGCTTTAAGTCATCCATGGTTTCTGCTGATGTCATGGATGTGTTAAATCATCAATGAAGTCTTTAATGCACCCCAAGCCCAGTTGAAAATCTGAGCATTGACCTGTGTCCAATGACTGGTCCATGGGACCAGTCCTGCTGACACAGCAGCAGCAGAGCTCTTGGGTGGGAAGGAAGAGGCTTGAGCTGCTGTCTGGAAGCAGCATTTTATTGGCACTTAATGGAAGTCCTGCTGATGGCTGAATCATTGCTTTTGCATGTGCTCTCATGTCCAGGTTTCAGCTGAAGCTCTAGGTGTAAACCATGCTCTTCCACGGTGCAGGGCAGCAGCCACGGGCAAGAGCAGGGAGATACTGAGACCTACCAGGAGCACGGATCAGCTCTTTGGCCAGCAGTGGATCCATAAGGTTCATGACTGCACCACATGCCCTGATGTGGGGTGATGCTGGTGGTTTACAGAAGCAGCAAACCCTGCAGAGGTGGCTCTGGCAGAGCCCAGGTCAGGGGGCACCACAGATCTTGGGAGGTGGGGACAACTGGAGGGAGCTGGCACCCTTCCTGCACCTGCTGTCAGCCTCAGCTCCACAGATCCTGACCTATCTCCCCTCCACAAGGGCTCGTGGAGACCAAACTCCCCGGGCTCTGCTGGTGCACAAAGCCCTGCAGCAAAGAGCTGCCCTGAGACAAAAGTCAAAGCCTTTAGCAGTGGCTCCCATGGCACCACCCCTGGGTAAGCCCCAACAGATGGGTCTCAAAGCCCCACATTAGCAGCTTTGAGGATGTGTTTCTTCAGAATGTTCCTGTGCTTGTTACCCCTGCTGGGGAGGGTGGGGGCTGGGACCTCCCTTCTGTGTACAAACACAAACACACATAGAATCATGGAATGGTTTGTGTTGGAAGGGACCTAGAAGATCATCTAGTTCCAACCCCCTGCATGGGCAGGGACACCTCCCACCAGCCCAGGCTGCTCCAAGCCCCATCCAACCTGCCCTTCAACACTGCCAGGGATGGGGCAGCCACAGCTTCCCTGGGCAGCCTGGGCCAGGCTCTCACCACCCTTATAGTGAAGAATTTATTCGTAATATGTAATGTCAGTCTCCCTTCTTCCTGTTAGAGACCATTCTTCTTGTCCCATCCCTCCCTGCCCGTGTCCCAAGCCCCTCCCCAGCTTTCCTGGAGCCCCTTCAGGCCCTGGAAGGTGCTCTCAGGTCTCCCTGGAGCCTTCTCTTCTCCAGGCTGAACACCCCAACTCTCCCAGCCTGGCTCCAGAGCAGAGCTGCTCCAGCCCTCCCATCATCTCTGTGGCCTCCTCTGGACTTTCTCCCAAAGCTCCATGTCTTTCTTGTATTGGGAACCCCAGAACTGGACCCAGCCCTGTAATGGGGTCTCCCCAGAGTGAAGCAGAGAGGGAGAAGACCCTCCCTGACCTACTTGTCACACAGCTGGTCACACAACCCAGGACATGGGTGGTTTCTGGGGTGCCAGTGCACATTGCTGGCTCATGTTGAGCTTCTCACCACCCAACAGCCCGGAGTCCTTCTCCTCAGGGCCACTGTCAATCCAGCTGAGAAGGGGAAACATCCCTTATCTAACAGCCCAGAGGTTACAGCACTTGCTGGGGAGGTGGAAGATTGAAGCTCCTGTTTCCTCAGCTTGATCTGACCGTGGCTTTTAGCTCTGGTTTTTAACCCCAGTCGAGCTGCAGCCTCCAGACCTCTCTTTAAGTGGTGCTGGTTTGCAACTCCAGCCCCACAGACCTGCCACTGCTGTGTCAGGTGGTGGCACAGGGCAGTATTGACCTGACTCCATTGAGCTGCTCTCCTGCCTTCAGAAGAGCCAGGAGCTGCTCCTACCTTTTATCTGCACCTGTAAACAAACACAGTTGTGCCTTGGCAGAGCAATAAATCTAACCTGGATGTAATGACAAAGGCTTTGATCAGGGGAAAGACTTTGATCTTTCACTATGAACCTGATGCTGTTGATTAGCTGTGAAAATAGAGCAATTATGGTCACCTCGTGGGTGGCGTTGCAGGGCTCTCCTGTCCCTCCTCTGGGTACCAGGCCACTCCTTCCAGTCAAAATTGACAGAATGTGAAGTTCAACTAAGCTCTGCAGTTCTCAAATTCTGCCTGTTTTTTTTCAGACCAGCTTATTCTGGAAAAGGAACTTTTGGCTTTGAGAGTTTTTCCACCTCAGTGTTTTTGTCCAGGCCGGTGTTTCAGATACAAGAATCATCCCAGGAAATATTAAGGAGCATTTCTGAGGGCTGAAGAGGCAGGAGGACAGGTCTCCTCCCTTGGGCTGAGCATCTCATGGGTCTCTCCATCACCCTCCTTACTGCACATCCTCCATGGATGCCAAGTTGTGTTGGCTGCACCAAGGCCCCCACGTTGGACCAGCCACAGTGTGGAGGAGATCCCAGCATCACCAGATTCCTCTATGGGATCCCTTGAGACCATGAGCTCCAGCCAGGGCTCAAGGTGCTGCTCTCCCAGCCACACAGTAAATCAGAAACCATGGGTCCAGATTCACCCCAGCTCACAGCAACACTCAGCAGATGTACCCACAGTTCCAGAACTCTCCCAGCAGTGGGCAGAGATAAATATCTCCAGAGTTCAGTGCTGGAGGACCTGGCAGGCCAAAGGTAGGAAGAGGGAGTCCTGGCTGGAAGGAGCACTGTGACAGGAGGGGAACCAGCTCCTGATTATTTACTCAGTGGGTCAATTAGTCCCCTAAATTCCTGAGCCCTGAGATTAACTGCAGCTGTCCAAACATCATCCTTGTGAAGGAATAAGAACCAAAGGGATTCTGGAAATCCTTGGCATTTCTTGGCAGCTGCATAAAAATCCCAATTGCAGCTCTCAGGCCCCTGGGCTAAGGGCAGGACAACCCGCAGGCACAGAAGCCAATAAACAACCCAGAAGGAAGCCCTTCTCTTTCAGGAAGAAAGATAAATGATTCAGAGTCTTCAAAGCTTCTGTCCATCAACCAGGAGAGGAACCAAGGGGGAGCAATCACTGCCTGCTCCAAGTCCCAGCCATGGGTGACTCCATGCAGGTGGGCTATGGCACCAGCTGTGACCCTGGATGTTTCCACAGACTCTCATAGGCACAAAACTCCACCACAGGTTATTTTCCAAACCCCAGATTTTTCCAGACTTTTAAAATCTGGTCCTGTGCTCTCTGGAAAAGCATTTGGCCCATAAGACCTGCCTCACAGAGGGGAGGGTTGTAGCTATGGAAATGTTCTTTAAGGCTCCTGAAGTTTTTCATGGAAGTTGCAGTTTTTAATCAGGGTTTTGGAAGTTGCCAGAGGGGCAGCAAGTGCTTCCCCAAGGGGTCCTGCAGGCTGGGAGGGATGGATGCCCACACTACAGTGGGGAGGTTGTACCTTGATGTCTCAGCATCCTTGGGCCCAAGGTGTTGTGGGATGGGGGCTGGCACCTCTGAAGTGTGTCCTGGGATTTGGTGTCCCCCTTGGAAAGCCAAGCCCTGCAGCTGCATCTCCTCCCCAGCAGTCCCCCACAACCTGTGGGCTGCAATGTGCTGAGGATCTGGGCAAAGTGGGTATAATTTGATCTGTCTTTAGAGGTTCTCCCCCAGAGGCAGACCAGGGAAGTTTCCTCATGAAAATAGATATGCAGCTAGGCAGGAGTTTCCAAGACAAAATTCTTGGCCTGAAATATCTAAATTCTTTTGTAGGGTTGAGTCTCCAAGTTCATTTACCCATTAAAAAAATAGTAATTAAAAAAATGATGTTCTCATCTCTGCTTTGCTCAGGTAGATGTGACCCACGTTCTCCAAAAGCCAAGGACCTGCCAGAGAAGTCACATTCTTGTGGCAGCTTAATGGTTTGCCCAAAGGAAGGAATAAGAGAGCCAAGGCTTCAACACAGTTCCTCAACCTGGAGACACAGCTCCAAGGCCAGGTTGGTGGCACCCAAGGCTACATTAAGGAAAGCTGACTTGCCATGACAGACTCTGGCACGTTGTGTTCTCTCTGAATTAATGCTCATAGGAAAAAGGTGTTTGGAAATCAAGTCTTCCCCAGCAGAGTGGGATGAGCCCTGGTTTGGTGGAGGTTTGCAGAGGGACTGTTAGCTCAGCAGTTTCCAATTACAAGGAGGAAGCCACACAGTTGGTTTTGGGGCATTCCT
>NW_009951911.1:570777-573594 GCF_000747805.2 Chaetura pelagica | reverse complement strand
CATTCCTGTTGAGGTTTTGCTCTTTTGAAGTCAGTGGGGCTTCTCCCAGGCTGGGTCCATCCACGCTGCTCACACCCCTGGAATGTGGCTGGGGATTGGTGTGACCAGTCGGGCCAGTAAACGAACCTTCCTCCAAAATGAGGTTTTACTGAAATCTGCAAAGAGCTGTTGCAAGTGGATTGACTCACATGGCTTCTCAGCTCTTAGTCATGAGCTTCTTCTCTGGACAGTTAATTAGTTTGTTCTGGTGGAGCACTTTGAAGATGCAAAGGAGGCTGGGAAAATGAAGTGTTATTAGCTCATTATCTGCAATCTTTTTTTTGGTGACAGAGCAATGAAGTCCAGACTCAGCCTAAGATGCTTAACAGCACTAAAAAATGAATTGTCCACACGCCCATTTCTGTCCTCATTTCAGTCCAGCTCTTTGCCAAAGCTTGGTGTCTCTTGAGACTAAAGCTCCTTAACACCAGCCTGGTGGAACAGGGTGGCCTAGCACCAGGTAATTGGCAGTGACTGCAAAGTTGAGCCTAACCCTGACAGAACACCTGAAAATTCAAAATTTGGGCCATTAATTTCAGCCTTCTTCCTCCTAGTTCCCACTTGGATGTGCAAGGGGAGAAAGAGGTCAGTAATTTTTTAATAAATTAAACCCAGAGTGTATCCAGGGTCAAGTTCAGCATCTGAGAAGCTGAAATTTTTATAGAGAGGAGTAAAATTAAACAGCTCTGAAGGTTATGAATGAGGTGAATTAGCATCTGTCTGCTCAGAGCAGCTCACGTGTGTCTGGTTATGTTCAAAGAGAAGAAGTAATATTAAAAGTATGATTTTAGTGCCTCTGAAGGACACGCTGACCAGACAGCTGCTGTGCCCTGTGCAGTGGGTATAACAGCTCTGTCTGCAGAGCTGGTCACTTGTTGCATAGTTGGCAATTTGGGGATATTGCCAGAGGCGTTTCAAAAGCTGGTGTGTGCAGTGCTGTGGCCTCCTGCAAGGAAATGGGACTTCATAATTGGATGCTTGAACTCTTTTGGCCCCGTGGCCCCATTGCAAGGGCCTCATGTCCAAAACTGAGCCTCTTATTTAAATCAAGACCATCCCTGAGCATAAATATCCTTCTGTTTCTCAGGGTGGGGCTGCACGTGGGCTGCCCCGAGCGCTGCGCGGCTCTTCAGCCCGAGTCTCCACCTTGAGGAGACTCACCTGAGGATGCTCCAGTGATATTGCAAGCTCCAAGTCCATGGGAAAGGGCCAGGCTGAGCCCTGGGCCTCAGCCCTTGGGCTCGTGCATGTGCCTGGACACAAACACACACGTGAGAGAAGATCTTCTGTGACACAGGCTTCAATTCAATACCCAACTGCTTTCCCTGGGCTCTGGGTTCCTGCCCTCAGGTTGCACCCGACAGCACCTCCCCTTGCTGGGGCTCCCAAAACCCACTTGTGCAAAAGCCCACAATAAGAATCTTGTTTCCTTGCTGGACACAGGTGAAGTCATTATATCCCTGATTGGGGAATGTCTGATTTTCATTGTTCTCGCAGGCTCCTGGAACCAGTTACACAATGTTCAGCCTTCATTTCATCACCAGAAAAGGCAAAGCTGGACAGCCAGCTGAAGGTTTCTCTGCCACTCAGCCTTGCTTTACAGCACATTCTGTCCAACCAGATGGAGTGAAAGCAGCCACAAACTGCAAAGTAACTCCAGGGAGAAGGGTTTCCATCCAAGGATGAGAAAAATGAACCAAGCTATGAACATGAGTCATGGAACCCAGGTGTTCATGGTGAAGTCCTCTTAGTCCTAATCCTAAAGATGAGTTACCCTTCAGCACATGGGTGGAGCTGAGCATGCCAAGCCTCCCTCTGCAGGATTTTCTTGGAAATAAAGGAATGTGAACACCCTTAACAGCTCCAGGAGGTGAGATTTTCAGAGAAGTGGTGGTGGCAAGACAAGAATTGGGGAACACTCTAATGGTGGGTCTCCCATGGGCTCAGCAGGAGGTTGAAGGAGCATTGCAAAGCTTCTTTGCTGGTCTCACACCAGCCTCATGCTCATGTCAGAATGAGGCAAGAAAAGTGCTGCTTCCCACCCTGTCCCACCAGGGTAGAGCTGGTCTGACAGCCTAGGAAGAAGATTGTCCCTCTGCAATAAAGCACTAATGTGGGTGTTTCAGTGTGTGTGCACCCACCAAAGTCCAGGGTGAGGTTCAGGCCACCAAGTTCTGCCTGAGCATCACTGATGTTCATCTGGACTTCCTTGATCAGCAATGGAAATAGAAAATTAATGATTTGCTCTTCCTTTCACCTCTGTCTGGGGGGACCCACATGCTGGGCAGACTGTTTCTCTCCACTAGATATGAAGGAAATGCAGAGGGACTGTCTTGAACTTCAGTGTCTAATTGGAAGGTGCCCAAACAAGGGAGGATTAATCCCAAGAAATTTCTCCTAACAGGGAATAAGCAACAATGGCTGGGATGTTAGGGAAAGTGGTTTATGGTTGTTAAGCTCAGTTTATGGAGACCTGATGTTTAGCAACGTTAATAAAAATAAATAAGTAAATAATATAACCAAGCTGCCTTGGAGGGCCTGGGAAGCCATGAAACTGAGAGGGCAAGGAGCTGTGGGCAAGTGGTGGCCACCCATGGCTAAGGGGAGGTGATGGTGGGTCCTCCCCTTCCAATGGCCTCCTGGAGTGGGTTAGAAAGGGGGTGGTTAGTAGGTCAAGTGAGGTTCTCCTCCCGCTCTGTTCTGCCTTGGTGAGGCCACATCTGGAATGTTGTGTCCAGTTCTGGGCCCCTCAGTTCCAGAAGGACAGGGAACTGCTGG
>NW_009951911.1:563435-570441 GCF_000747805.2 Chaetura pelagica | reverse complement strand
GCAGCCTGGCACAGGGCACCCCTCACTGCACCTCCACTGCCACTGCTGGGGAGTCCCTGCTGTACAAATGGCTCCTGGTGTCAGGGATTAATGGGTGATTAAGCCAGTGACTGATGGTCTCTGTTAGCCTTGCCCTTCCCTAAGAGGGAAAGGAAAGAGAATGAGGGAGAGAGACTTATGGGGTGGAAACTAAACTACATGGAGCAATGGAGCAATATGGAACAATGTTCAATGGAACAATAATGATGAAAAAGAAAATAATAAAATATGTACAATTATATACAAAACCAATAGGCTGAGACAGGCTGAGAGAGCTGGGATTGTTCAGCCTGGAGAGAATAAGGTTCTGGGAAGATCTCAGAGCACCTCCCAGTACCTTAAAGGGCTCCACAAAAGCTGGGGAGGAACTTTGGACAAGGGCATGTAGCAGTAGAATGAGGGGCAATGGCCTTAAACTAGAGCAGGGTAGATGCTGATGGGATATCAGGAAGAAGTTCTTTAGTATGAGGGTGGTGAAGCACTGGAACAGGTTGCCTAGAGAGGTGATGGAGGCTTCATCCCTAGAGACATTCAAGGGATGATGTCAGGCTTGATGCCTTTAAAAACATGTAAACACCTGAACCCTCAACCCTTTTGAAAACCCGAGAACCCCATTAAAGCAGCTCAGGTTTGCACCTTGGAACAGAGGACAATGCAAAATGATCAGCACATCCATGGCCAGTTAATTCCAGGTTTTGTTTGGTGTCAGTCTGTCTGAAGCCCATAGCCTGGTTGCTCTGCAAAGGGCTGAAAGCAGAGTTTGGGTTCAGACATTAAGGTTTTGGGTCTCCCAAGGTAAGAGCACAAGCTCTGTGCTGCAGGCACAGATGGTGCTGAGCTCTGGGGTGCTGAGCCCTTTGGCAGCTGGCAGGTATTGGTGGGTGTCTCAGAGCTCCTGAGGTTAGATGAGGAGTTTTGTGCCAGGGTTTCTGGGAATGTAGAGGCACAGCAAGGGTGCTGTGAAGCCAGATCAGCACCAAAGCAGACACCACGTTTTTATGGCCTGAGACCTCAACAACTAGCAGAGCAGACACCCAAGGGCCAAAATCTGCTTTTATAAGCCAGACAAACTCACTCCCAGCTGGGGCCAATGGGTCAAAGGGGAGACCAAGGAGGTTCAGATCCCACCCAGAGTGCAGCCTTATGGTGCCAGCGTGGCTGTCTCAGCTTCTGGAAAGCTCCTCTCTGCTCTCCGCAGTTCCAAAGGAGGATGAGCAGGTGGTGACCACAGTCTGGGCAGGAGATCCTCATGTTCCTGGTCATTCCAGGAAGGAGGAGCAATGTAATGACATACCCAGAAGCATGGACAGAAAGAGCCACAGTGCTCTCTCACTGCTGCATCTTGCCAAATGAAACCTGAGGGCACCAACTATTTTGCTTTAGCTCCTCTTCAGACTTGGACCTCAGGTTGTGCCACACTGGTGCTCCTGTGGGGAGCACTCTGGCTTTGCACTGGAGCCCATGGAGGTGCCTCCCTCAAGCCACTCCCAGGAAGGCTGCATTCCCCTTTGGATAGTTTACAGAAGGTGCCTGCAGCTCTGGACTGGATCATGCTCACAACCCTGTCCTTTGCTATGGGGCTGTGTGACATTGCACGTGTCCCCGCCAACATGACCTGTCCCCCCAGCTTAGGATGGAGGTGAAAATGCTCCATCCCTCTGTCAAACACAGCCATGGTTTCTGGGGATTGCACAGCCCACTCGTGCTGGCACTTCCCTTGCAGGGATGTGGTCCCTGGCAGGAGGGTGACAAGAACTCAGCTTAGAGGAGAGTCATTAAGAAAATACTTCTGCACGTGGTGGTCTCAGCTCTTTCAGCACTGGGCTTTGTTTGATCCTTCCCAGGGCAAAGCTGAGCAGTTCCCTGCCTGCCCGTGAGTAATGGTGCCTGCTCATCCCATTCCCCTGCTGCCTGCTGGATTCCTGCCATCACTGCCAGTCCCTCCCTGCTCTGCTACAATCACTGGGAGAAAAACTCCTTCTCCCCTTCCTCTTATCCCACCAGATGTCATGGTGACTAATTGGACACAGCTCCATAGAATCATAGAATTGTTGGAGAAAACCTCTAAGATCTTCAAGTCCAACCATCAACCCAACACACCATGCCCACTAACCATGTCCCCAGCTGCCACATCTACACATTTTTGAAACAGCTCCATCCCTGTTTTACCTGGAGCTTTGCAGGCTGCAGTGCCTGGGAGTGGGGAAGGGTTCCTGGCTATGAACCACCCTCTCGTGCTCTGCCTTTTTTTGGGTGCCTCTCTGTGGGCTCTGCTTCCTGCTGCTCCAAGCAAGGTGGGGCTCTGACTCACCTGCAGCTGGGTCCTGCAGGACTCATCGTGGCTCTGCTGACTTTCCCACGGTGGCTGAGCCCTGTAGTGATGTTGCTGCTTCACCCAGGAGCTTGTGGCAGGCAGGCTCCAGGGGCAGGGAAGCAATGGGTGTGGATTTTGCTCCCTGTACCATGGAATCATTGCTTCAAATAGCATAAACACTCACCTGAGCCATCTCCTCCCAATCCCCTTCCCCCTGGCTCTTCAACCCTCTGCTTCTCCACATCCTGCAGGAAATAATTTCTGCATTGCCTGTGGGTTCCCCTTGGGGAAAAAAAAACAACAAACCAAACAACCACCAAAAACTAGGGATAGGTAAGGCCAGTTTGTCATTGCACAGACAAGGGGTGACAGGAACCACTCAGGAGTTGTGCTGTCACAGAATCACTGAATTGTTGTGGTTGGAAAAGTCCTCTGAGATCACTGTGTCCAACCATCAGCCCCCTCATGCCCCCAGAAAAAGCCCACTAGAGCATGTCCTAAAGACTCTCATCTACATGGTTTTTAACTGACTCCAGAGAGGTTTTTAAACCTCCACCACCTCCCTGGGAAGCCTGTTCCAGATCCTGACCACTACTTCAGTAAAGAAATTCTTCCCAATATCCAGTCTAACCCTCCCCTGGTGCAGCTTCAGGCCATTTCTCTGTTCCTGTCATTATTCACTTGGGAGAAGAGCCCAACTCCCACCTCCCTACAACCTCCTTTCAGGGAGCTGTAGAGAGCAATGAGGTCTCCCCTCAGCCTCCTCTTCTCCAAACTGCACACCCCCAGTTCCCTCAGCCTCTCCTCACAGGAGATCCAGTCTCCCTGTGATCCTGCTGTGATGCTAAAGCAGCAACTTTCCCCTCCCGCCTGGTTCTCACCCCCAAAAGGAATCAAGAATCAGTTTTCATCATGGGCAAAACGTGTTAAAGAAAAACCTCAGGGTGGAAATCAAAGGCTCTCAGATAATCTCAATTTTTTTTTCCTTTATGTTTTCTGAGCTCTTCTTTCAGCTCTGCTGATGAGACACTGATTTTTCCTGTTCTGCCAGGAGAGATCATTGCTGATTGAAGCAGGAGTTACCTGTACTGTGAGATAAAGAGGTTCCTGGTGGAAAGAATAGAAAACATAGGGAAGAAAGTACTAAGATGCACAAAGCAAATCTCTCCTAGGCTTCATTGTACAGCACCCAGTCTGGGTCATCTCTCAGACTGAAACTTGGCCTCAGGACCCAAAAGCAGTTACAGTTATTGCCTGAGCTCAGCTCTGTTAGGTAAGAACCTGCAGTGCACTTGTAAGGCTTTTTTGCCAGGGAGAGGAGGGAGTGACTCTGGTTCTCTGGGAAAGTATTTGGGTTTTGCAGTGCCAGGAGGTTCCAATGGCTCTGTTGCTTTTCATAACTTCTACCAGCTTTTTGTTCCCATTGTGTTGCCCTGGGAAGCCTGTGCCCTGTGGGGGCTGCCTGGGCTGGGGGGGTTTCAGTTGTGCAGCACTGGGGACATTTGCTGGGGGGATCTTTTAGCTGCTTTGCTCCACGTTTGCAGAAGTGCAGCCAGCTCCACTGGTGGGGGGAAACCAGGCTTGGGAAGGTCTCTTGCAAGCTCTGTGCATGGGTCCAACAGTGTGGAGGTCTGGAGCCACGGCAGAAGCAGTGCCCAGCTCTGGTCATCACTCAGCTTTGGGACACCCGAGATCTCCTCCAAGACCTGGAGTACTGACCAAAGTGTTGATCAGCACCAGATCTGCTACCTAAAACTTCCTGCCAACAGTGTCCCAGAGAAGCTCCCTTGTACCCTACAAAGATTCCTGCAGTGCTTTTCCTCTGCTGCTCCTCCTCAGCTGCTGGGCTGAGGACCCTGCGAGCAACAAAGGCCTCATTTCTGTCACCAAGGGCAGAGAATTCAGCACAGAACGAGGGGGTGGGAGGGTGGCAGCAGGGAGGTAACTACCCCCTCATCAAAGCCTTTCCTGCACCAGAGTAGCAAGTTGCAGGGGGCTGTGATGGGAGCTGGAGCTGGAAGCACATTGCTGGGGCTTGGATTGATGGAGAATACTCAGGGTGAAGGTCCAGGAGTGGAGCCACGTCTTGACAAACTGCACACAGGTTTACTTTAATCTGGGAAATATTGCTGTGGATGTCCCTGCTCCACCCACCCCGATGGGGAAGGGGGTGTCAGGGATTGAAGAGGTGACTGCAAAAGCTCGTGGGAGAAAAACCCACTGAGGCTTGTCAAAGATGCAGTGGTGGAGATGTGATTCATGGCTTCATTCCTCATGCTGGCCCAGGGCAGAGCAGCCCAGACTGGTCACTGCTGCAGGGGAACAGGCTTTTACAAACCTTTCCAACAGTTGCTTTATCCTTTCCTAACATGGGCACGACAACCAAAAGAAAACCACCTGAAGCAGGGAACTTGAAGAAATTCCAGCAATTTTTATTGATTTCAGCTTTTCCAATGAAGCAAATACATACAGTTCAGCCAAAACAAAACTCTGATACATTATTCTCACATATCTATATCTTACAGAATACACTGTATAGCTATGGACTGGTAGGCTGAGTTGGTCTCAAACTGGTGTGTGGTCAGATAGGAATAAAACTGCCTACTGCCTTCTACTTGTCCATGAGGCTTCTGAAATGCTGGGGTGGGTTGGATTGTACATACACAAAACAAACAAAGCATTGATGAGACAATAAACCAAAGAAAGCTCTGCTAAGCCCAGGACAAACAAGTATGGTATTTATTTACATGGTTGTGTGTCCCGCGTGCAAATCAGGCCCCAGCTACTCTTGTATCTGCTGCTGGCAGAGCTAAAGGTGCTGCTAGTTGGGGTCCTTCCCTCCTCAGTCATTCTCCATCTGTACAACCCAGGGCATGTGCTAAGTGCTCTAGATCTGCCCTTGTCCCTGTCACTGGGGATGTGCCCGATCTTGGCTCCTAAAGAAGGAAGAAACAGGAAAACAGCTCATCCAAGAGGATGTCACAGTTCAAAATGTGCCTTTATGAAAAAAAAACCCCAAAAACAACACTCCCTAGAATTTTGCATTGAAGGTGAAAACAGCCTCAGCTTCCTGTGGTGGGAAGCTCACTGAGCTCCCAAAGCTGCTCATATGGGCAACACCAGTTACATCCTTAAGTCTGTTTTCCCTTTCTCTGCTCACAGCTGGACACCCAGGTCACCTCCCCAGCTTGGGCAGGGTCTGCAGGTCAGGTTTGACAAACAGAGACTGAGAGGAAGATAGAGCTGAGTATCAGAGTGTTTCCTGGAGAAGAAAGAGCTGCAAAATTGCCCTGGGGTGGCAGAGCAGTTCCAGTTCACACAGCCCGTTGCTCTCTCTAGTTTGAGGTACGAAAGCAGGAACACACAGCATCATAAAAAAAGATTAGATTGGAAGGAACCTCTCTGGTCTGCCCAGCTCAAAGCAGGGATAACTTCAAAGCCAGTTGAGACTATTCAGGACTGAACAGTCGTGTTTTGAAGGTCTCTGAGGATGGAGACAGATTTTATTTTTATCATTTTATTAGCTTTGGAAAAACAGCTTTGCTGTACTTAATAAAAATTATGTGAATGATGTATCTGTCTCTTTGAGTCTAATACTTGCTAATGAAATCTCCAGTGCTTGTAAATTTAATTGTGAGATGATGATGACACAGCTACAGCTCTTTGTGCCTTCTATAGTGATTCAGTAAACTGCATTACCAGTGAAAGCAGCAGCAGTGTTTTAAAATAAAGCCTAAATAACAGCCAATTAGAATGCATTTCCTTAATATTCCATCATTCCATTTTGTAGGTTGGTTTCCCCAATTAATTTCCCAGAGAAAAAACATTAGCTCCCAGGACTTGTGTTGAACATGTAATTACAGGAACAAATCTGAATGCAAAATTGTACTCAACATACTTTTAACACCAAACCTGTAACACTCCTGCCTGTGGATAACTGCAGCCAGCCTGGACATCCACAGTCTCAGGTCCTGCTGATTTTTTTACATCTGAGAAGATACATCCAGCTCAGGGAGAGCTGGCAGCTACAGCAAGGGCATGCCCAGGGGCTGGGGCTCCTCTGCTGCTGTTTAAATGCTCCTGAAACTGTCCTACCGGATTCTCCTGGTTCTAGCTCTCCACTTCAAAGGTGCTTTTTTCTCTCCCTCTCTCTCATTTGGCTGGGAGCTCTGCACAGAAAGCTCTCGACTGAACGTGGGTGAAGGCAAGCAAATAGTTGCTGCTCATTAAAGTGCACAAGATGAAGCCACCCTTTGTAGTCCAAGAGAAAAACCAGCCAGAGGATGTTCTCCCTCTGTGGACACGAGCTCCCTACGGTGTAAATGGGGGATGAAGAAGGGCCACCATCACTCTTAGGTCTATTGCTGTGTCAGAGCAAATCTGAATTTCATGGACGGTTCTTTAGTGGGCACCAATCACTCCACCTCTGTGAAGTGGCTGAGGATGTGCTGATTGCCATCAGCTGAGGAGCCTGACACTTGCAAAAAATTAGACTGGTTTTCCCTTTCCAGACTCATAACTCATCCTTCCCAAGCACTTCCTGCACCCCTGGTATTTGCAAAACAGGGTCCTGTGCCCCTGTGCTCTTTGAAGGAGCGATAACCATGTGTGTGGGACACCAAGTAAATGCATCCTCAGCTGGTCCTTTCCCTA
>NW_009951911.1:540432-563256 GCF_000747805.2 Chaetura pelagica | reverse complement strand
AGATCTGAGCTGCATGCCCTCCAGGAAGAGGTAGAGGGTATTTTCCTTCTGGAGAGAGGAAGATCAGCTTCTTCCATCACATGGTTACTGTCATAAGAAGTGGGTTGCCCTAAAATGAGCTCAGCAGTCTCCTATCACAGCCTTAGGGTGATCTTGTAATTAAAGATACTGAGAAATAAAATTTCTAAACCTGACTTCACATGAGTGCTTACATTCCTTTGCCTATTAATACTATTTCTTTACATTGATCAATAAAAACAAAGTATTATTAAAAAGGCCACATCCCTCACTTTTTTTTCAGTCCCGTGTGGCAGCCAGTCAGCCCAGGGGTGGGAAACAACCCACTTTGCCTGTCTGCAGCTCAGCTTCTCAAATGCCACATTTGTCCAGGTACAGTCACGAGATCAAGTTGTTCTGGCGCTCCCAATGGTTCGGGACCCGGGAATGTTTGTGCTCTGCTGATGTGTGGTCATTGTCCCCTCACATTCAGCTGCAGAGAAGGGTTATTGAGACCCGGGAGAGAATCCGCAGACATCCATTTGCTTCTTGAGATAAAGAGTTCCCATGGCAGGAAAGAAATTCTAATAACTATAAGAGCTCGTTGGTGAAAGAAACAAACAAACAAAAAATGATAAGCAGGAAAGAAGCCCATGTTCAGAAACGTTTGGAACTACCAGACTTTGTAAAGAAGAGTATTAGTGTGTGTGTCTGTTCATAAAAGCCACGTGGAACGGGGGGGACTCGATGAAAAAATGGCCATTTTTATACTTGTGGGTAAAAATAGGTTGTGGCATGGGTTTAGTGTGGCAGTGTTGGGTGTGGGGATTGGGTGGAAATGGATAAAACTCTTCATGGGGGTTGAACTGCACAACTCACCCCACCTTTGGGTGGAAGACAGGGGACTGAGCCTGTAGGAAGATCCTCCTCACCACGTGTGCAGGTGTATGTTGCCTGCAGGCACACCCAGCAACACACCCAGCAACACACCCAGCTACACAGACACACTCTTTGCAAAAAATAAAAAATTATTGACATCAAGAAACTATAACCTCAGTGAAAGTCCCTTCTCGCCCCTAAAAAGAAGAAAATGCTTAAAAATATCAGTATCATCCACATGAAATCCATATGTTTAGTTTGATTTACAGTCGAGTTAAACTCAGAAACGCTCTATATCTTTAACATCCTATGTAAGTGGGGAAGGGTTTTCTTCCTGGACATGAACCAATTCCAAATTCTGAAATGGAGAAAAAACAAAGACAAACCAAAATCCTGGATAATTAAAACCTTCAAGAAATCCTTCCATTACATTCAAACCCAACTTACAATCTTTCTCTTGGCCTGTGCCCAGTTTCTCTACTGCCCATAACTTTTTCCCCTCGACTTTCACTCTTCTTTGAGGTTCAGTGGAAACATCCCAACAGGTCAAGAAGTGAAACCTTGTGTCTGAGCAGAGGAAAGAAATGGGCTTTTGCTCCATTTTCTCTTACATCAGGACTGTGCTTGGTTTGACTGCAAAGAGCACCTCAGGGAAGGGGGCAAATAACTCATTCTGGATGGTCTCAATCCCCTTCATATCCCTGGATATTTGGAAAGTGCAAAACTGCTTAGAGCTCTTCCCTTCAGTGGGAATTATCAACCCAAAGTGCCTTACAGACTCAATCCTCATTTTACACTGAATAAAATTCATAATGATGCCCTGAAAATTCTGCCCGTGGTTTCTCAAACTTGGTAAATCCATTGGGATTTTTCAGATGTCAGAATGGAGTTCCCCATTTTGACATGAGCCTTGCAGGTAGATTATTAAGTGCTCAAAATATCCCTGAGGGTGATGGTTAATGCCACAGGGTGTGCTGGAATTCATTGCTTGCTACTGACATTATCTGGATAATATTATTTGAAATTCAGGAAGGAGAGATTCCTTGAAAAGGCCCAGGTGAGAGGATTTGGGAAAATGTAATTCATGAATTATTGCTTGGCAAAGTAAGTAAGAAAGACACACGAGGTGTGGGCAAGTTGAGCAGCTTTGTCTGTCCCATGGCTGTTTGCTGGGGCCAACATCTGCACTAACACACATGGTTTGGACTTCAGACCCAAACAAACTTTGCCCAAAGTTTGGGTTGATAACATTTGGGATAAAAATCTCACGTATCCATGTTAGACTTTAGCTCTCCTGGGGCTGCTGCACTGCTGGGTTGCCCCCCCAAGCCCAGCCCTCCCCCCATGCCAGGGTCTCATTCTCACCTGCAGTCTGAACGTCCATGGAGATGCTCCTAAAATCTGGAGGAAAGGGTCCTGAAGGTCGTCCCAGCTAAAGATCCCATCATGTTCTTATCAAACCCTTGCTGAAAGAGCAGATGTGTATGAGTGCATATCTGTTCCAACACTGATAACCACCTGCTGCTGTGAGACAGAGCCTCCCACCCCCCTTCACTTAAAAATCATGGAATCATAGAATAACCAGGGTTGGAAGGGACCTTAAAGGCCTTGTAGATCCAACTCCCTGCCTGGGCAGGGACACCTCTCATTAGATCAGGTTGCTCAGAACCCCATCCAACCTGCCCTTCAACACTGCCAGGGATGGGGCAGCCACAGCTTCCCTGGGCAGCCTGTTCCAATGTCTCACAACCTTCATAGGGAAGAATTTGCTCCTAATGTCTAAAAACTGCTTCCTTCTCTAACAGGCTCCTCTGTCCTCCCTCTGGGTGCCTTTGATCCACGAACCATCACCCTTATTGATGGGTTTAATCTTTCTTGCATTGCTTTCCATCCACCAAGAGCTGGACTTCTCCAGCTTTACCAGAGAAAACCTTTACCTAATGCTTCACTGAATCATATTTCATCCTGGAAAAATGGCAAAGGGAGATGCCTGATGCATCCATCCCTGCAGACTCCACCTGATGTGCAAGGAACATCTGTGTGAACACGGAAGTGACTCAGTGACATCAAAACAAGCCAGCAGAGGCTCTGGATCAGAGCCTGGCACAAAGCTCCACAAGATTCCCTGGAGAAAGTCCCTAACTGTTGACATGAGCATGATATTTAGGTGCTCTCTCCCTTCCTGCCCCCAGGGTACTCCTGTTTGTGGATGTTCCTCCTTCTCTTTAATTTGGCCCTTTACTCTCTGCAGGTGCTGCTGCTGTGGAGCTGGAAACACCCTGCTGGTTCAAAGGCAGCCTGGGGAGCTGGCAGCCCTGGCTGCCTGGGCACTGCAGCCCTTTCTGTGGCAGGGAGCAAAACAAACCCTAAATACTCCTCTTCTTGGTTTAAAAGATTACCCTGAGCGTGGGGGTGATGTAACCACAGGGTAGGGTTGTGGACACAGAAAAAAATGGGGGTTAGAGAGTGGAGGAGGCTTTCCAGGGATCTGCTGGGACATGCTGATCCTACATGATGGAGTGTAACAAAGGGAATCTCCCAAGCCAACATGGAACCACGTCCTGGCCCGTTCCCAGTGCAGGGCAGTGCTGTGCAGCCATGGCAGCACTGACCCCAGGAGCATCGTGGAAGATGCCACCTAAACCAGCATCACCCCCAGGGTGCAAACTGCCCAACACAGCCACTCCCCCATCCACTTAGTCACTGAAGTCAGTCTGGCAGGGGTGGTTGTGACTCCTGCCTCTTGCTCAGGTCTTGGGTGGGTGCCAGAGTGCTGAGAGCACCACGGTCCTGCCGAGCTCCTCACAGCTGCTGCCCAGACCCACTGCTGAATCACAGCCCCTGCAAACACAACTTCAGAGGGTGAGTCAGGACCAGGGGTGCTCTGGTCAGCCAAAAAGCAGGACTGTTCTCCTTACCTGCTTGAGCACACTCTGCAGCTCCCTGTTGGACCACAGGTCTGTCAGGAGGAGGCGAGCAGCTTCAGCTGCTTTGGGACAGGAGCTGGGAAGATGAAAGCAACCCCCGTGAATTACAGTGGGCCAGAGAGCAGCAACCCACACACTTCACCAACAGCCTTTAAATAAGCCCATTCCCAGCTGGGAGCCTGGCTAGCCTGGGTGGAGGATGGTCAGTAAAAGTGTCTCTGCTGTCAGTGTTACATGAAATCAACCTGAGTTCAGAGCAGGAAAAATCATAGAACCATAGAATCCCAGAATGGTTTGGGTTGGAAGGGACCTTCAAGATCATCTAGATCCAACCCCCCTGCATGGGCAGGGACACCTCCCACCAGCCCAGGCTGCTCCAAGCCCCATCCAACCTGCCCTTCAACACTGCCAGGGATGGGGCAGCCACAACTTCCCTGGGCAACCTGGGCCAGGGTCTCATCACCCTTATAGTGAAGAATTTCCTCCTCACGTCTCACTTAAATCTCCCCTTTTCCAGTTTACAGTCATTCCCCCTTGTCCTCTCACTACAAGCTCTTGTCCCAGGTCCCTCTCCAGCTTTCCTGGAGCCCCTTCAGGCACTGGAAGCTGCTCTAAAGTCTCCCTGGAGCCTTCTCTTCTCCAGGCTGAGCAACACAAATGAAGAAGAGGGCTGGATTTCAGTGGAAAACTTGGTGTTCAACTGAGCTGAATAAGTGCTCCTGGAATGTGAAAACTGGGAGAGGGAAAGAGAATGGAAATGGTGCCAACCCTTCCCTGGCATCTGTAGGGCAGTGTGGGTGATCACTCAGGAGGGCTCCCTGCTGCCTGAGGAGCACAGAGGAGACAGGAGCACTTGTAGCAACAACATCTGCAACCAAAAGTCCTTACTCAGCACAACTTAATAGATACTTGCTCACGTAACAACTCCGAAACCGTGAGTCATAGCAGGACTTTTTATAAATTTGAAACATTTCATACAGCAACCCAGATATAAACCTCCCTGCTTGTTCTTATTGCTGCTCCTGATCTGCTGGACCTCGTCCTGCCTGTGGGAGACTCCAGATCTGAATTCAGTGTGACAACCCCAGCCTGTCTCAGCCAGAGGGAGGAAGAGGTATGAGACCAGAGTCAGGACACCTCCTGTGTGACAACTTCACAAAGCATTGTGCCCTCAGAATAGTCATAGCATCCCAGAATGGCTTAGGTTGGAAGGGACCTTAAAGATCATCAGGTTCCAACCCCCTGCATGGGCAGGGACACCTCCCACCAGCCCAGGCTGCTCCAAGCCCCATCCAACCTGCCCTTCAACACTGCCAGGGATGGGGCAGCCACAGCTTCTCTGGGCAACCTGGGCCAGGCTCTCACCACCCTCACAGTGAAGAATTTCTTCCTCGTGTCTAATCTAAATCTACCCTCTTCATCCTCTTCAGACCATGAGAAATGGGACTGAGAGTGGTCATCAGGAATAACTTGGGGCTTCAAGCACCATCCTCTGAGTCTGGAGGGACAGGAATGTGATCACAGGCAGTACATTTCAGGGTATTTCTCACAGCAGTTGCAACCAAAGAAATTAACAAGTTTGACTTGGTCATAAACTCCAAAGGGATTGTGCAGATGGGTCACATTTGTATTGTGTGGAGGATCACTCAGAAGTTCTTGAGCAATGTTTTGTACAGCAGAACCAGATTTTATTTTAAAATCACTTCCCTGGCTGTAACCATCCTATGCCATTCCACCAGAGTGACTGTGTTTAAAAAAAATCTATGCCTGAAAAATTGTTTGTGGCTGAAAAGCCATGAAAAACAATAAACCCAGAGGTATCTATGATGGTCAGTGCATGGTTTGACAGTCTTTTTCAAGAATGGTTGTTTCATAGAATCATAGAATGATAGAACCATTCAGGTTGGAAGGGACTTTAAAGATCATCCAGTTCCAATCCCCTGCCATGAGCAGGGAACCACCAGACCAAGCTGCACAAAACCTCAACCAACCTGGCCTTAAAACCCTCCAGGGATGGGGCATCAACAACCTCCCTGGGCAACCCATCCCAGTTCCTCACCACCCTCAGAGTGAAGAATTTCTTCCTAATATCTCACCTAAATCTCCTCTCTCTCAGTTTAAAACCATCACCCCTGGTCCTGTCACTGTCTTCTCTGATGAAAAGCCCCTCCCCAGCTTTCCTGGAGCCCCTTCAGGCACTGGAAGCTGCTCTAAGGTCTCCCTGGAGCCTTCTCTTCTGCAGGCTGAACACCCCAACTCTCTTTCTCTCCTTTGAAGTTAATTATCTTAAAAAAAAAAAAAAATAAAATAAAAACCAATTAGCTCCTGCTGATGCCAAATACTGATTTTTGCCATTATGATTTCAGAGCAGACTTCAAAAGAATTTTTCTTTTCAAACCAGAAGTAGCAGCAGCTGGTATCTGAGCCACTTCCAACTTTAGACAAAAGAATGTGTCCCTTCTGAAGGACTGACACTGCCTCCATGTCACACAGCATCTACTGCCACAGTCTGGGTATCTGATGGAGCATGAACTGATGGGGCTGTGACAACCTCAAAACCCTCCAGGGATGGGGCATCAACAACCTCCCTGGGCAACCCATCCCAGTTCCTCACCACCCTCAGAGTGAAGAATTTCTTCCTAATATCTCACCTAAATCTCCTCTCTCTCAGTTTAAAACCATCACCCCTGGTCCTGTCACTGTCTTCTCTGATGAAAAGCCCCTCCCCAGCTTTCCTGGAGCCCCTTCAGGCACTGGAAGCTGCTCTAAGGTCTCCCTGGAGCCTTCTCTTCTGCAGGCTGAACACCTCAACTCTCTTTCTCTCCTTTGAAGTTAATTATCTTAAAAAAAAAAAACAAAAACCAAAACCAATTAGCTCCTGCTGATGCCAAATACTGATTTTTGCCATTATGATTTCAGAGCAGACTTCAAAAGAATTTTTCTTTTCAAACCAGAAGTAGCAGCAGCTGGTATCTGAGCCACTTCCAACTTTAGACAAAAGAATGTGTCCCTTCTGAAGGACTGACACTGCCTCCATGTCACACAGCATCTACTGCCACAGTCTGGGTATCAGATGGAGCATGAACTGATGGGGCTGTGACAACCTCAGGATGGGAAGCAGCATTTCCTGAACAAAGGTGCTGGGAACAGTGTGTGGCTACAGAAGGTGTGGAACATGGAGCAGAATATGAAAAACAGCTGATTTGGGGGGGGAACTTCCTTAAAAACAAATTGCCTGGAAACCAAAGCTGATTGTCAGGACAGTCTTGCTTTGAGTAATAGAATTATTTGTAAAAACTTGTGGGAAGACAAGGAAGATGGAGAAGCAGTTGTCCAACAAATCATTGACTCAACAAAACACAAGCAAGAACATTATCAGAAGGACATGAAGAATCTTTCTGTGTGTCATAGGAGATGCCAAGGAATTCCTGGAAGAAAGGCCATGTCATTAAAGCTGAAATCAAGGGGCAACCTCTGGAAGAAATGGGCATTTGGAATGAGAACACCACTTTTCTGCAGAAAAGAAGCAAGGAAAGACCTAAGTGGCTTGAAAGATTAATTTAGGTAAAATGTTGTGGCAGAATTAAACCAAAATTAAATTGTGTAAGAAAAAAAGTCTGAAAAGTGAATGAAAAAAAGAGGAATGGAAAAAAAATATCAGTGATAAAGCATTTGTGAGACAAACTGCAAATCTCTTCTGCTGAAATTACTGAAAGAGATTTTGAAGAGAAGTTCTTAGTGCAGTCAGTAGAATTATTGAGGAAAATGATAATTTTATCAGTGAAATGAGTGTAATTTGAAAATGAGCAGAGGAATATTTTTCAGGGAGTTGGAGAAGAAAGCTGGAAAGGGCACCAGGCTTCTCAAAAAACTGAAAAAAGAAGGTAATATTCAATATTTTGGCAAAAAACTACATATGGTGCATGAACATCAATAATCACTAGGAAGCTCATGTCACAGATGGGGATATATGCACGAGGTGGAGACAATTATTTAATTGGGGTGCTCCAGGAAGGAGAAGAAACCACAGCTATCAGATAAACTGCTGAACTCTTGATGCCTTGCACTCAGAAAACAGCTACAAGTAACACCCAGAAAAGGCAGCCTCAGCTCTGAGGTGCTGCTTGACCTTCGAGAAGAGCACGAGGAACAAAAATATCTGTAACTTGTTTGTCTGTCACCTGGAAGCTCTTTCTTAAATGTTAATACAAAGTTTGGGCATTGGGTCTGCATCCAACCCAGGCAGCAACCCCCAGCAGAGCTGCTGGATCTAGTGTATGAGGCTCCTGCTGATGGAGCACTAGACAAGTCCCACCTTCAAATTCCTTGTTCTTCTTCCAGGCTCTAGAGGGAAGTGGGAAAAGTTCACTAACATGTGAACCAGGTGTCCAAGTCACTAAAGGGAAGATCTGTCACCTCTGCTTTGTGGGAACAGGCTGAAATGACACAGCTTGAATAAGGGAGATTGGTCCTGGGTGTGAAATGTCATTTGTTCAGGAGAGCTGAACAGCACAAAAAGCTTTGGGGACAGAAATTAATAAAGGAGGAAAAGGAAAAATTCGAGTCATGGACAGTTTAAGAACTGGGGAGTTTCTCAGACAGAATTCCTGATAAAGGCAGGAGGAACATACTGAAGACATCAGCAGAGTTTGGTAACTCCTCACAGCTGAGTGAGTCACTGCAAACAAAGCTCATCTCACAGAGCAGTCACAGACAATCAGGGCACACACAGCCCAGTTATGCAACACTTTGCTGACGTGGGAAATGAGCTGACGACAGGTCAGAGGGATCCAAAGAAGGACTTTAGGCAGAAGAAGTTAATGCCATTCAAAACAGTGAAGGCTTAGGAGAGGGCTGGGTTTCATGGCAATTGGGCTCATAGAGTGGAAGCAGCAAAATGACTGAGGTTCTTTGGCTGAGGTTCAAACTAAACAAGAAGGTCACTTCTGAGGACTGAGAGTCTCTGCTACTGATCATAGAATCATGGAATGGTTTCGACTGGAAGGGACTTTAAAGATCATCCAGTTCCAACCCCCTGCATGGGCAGGGACACCTCCCACCAGCCCAGGTTGCAGATCTAACCTGCCCTTGAACATTTCCAGGGATGGGCCTTTCTCACTTTCCCTGGGCAACCTGTTCCAGTGTCTCACTCCTCTCATAGAGAAGAATTTCCTCCTGATGTCTAACCTAAATCTCCCCTCTTCCATTTTTAATCCACTACCCCTCTCACTACAAGCCCTCCTAAAAAGTCCCTCCCCAGCTTTCTATTGAGGGATGATGGAGAAGGCATGTGAAAGTCTTTTCATAACAGAAACCAATATGTTACCTGTATAAGGTACTTTAAAAAAAAAAACAGATGGTAGGACAAATGAGAGTCCAGGGAGGAGAATACATGGTCCAAGAACACCAAGTTTAACACCATTCTGGCCAGACATGACAATATAGTTTGGCAAGGGGTGACCAGCTTCTGCACAGGGCTGGAGGGAGTATGGGCAACAAGCAGGACAGAATTCCTACCCCCAAAACTCCAACCAAATCCTAAAAGAAAAAGTTGTAAAATACATTGGGGTTGCTCAGTTGTTCTAAAATACATGTGAGGAGACCAGGGGAGGTACTGATTTAAAAAAAATAAATTCATATAAACACAGTTCATCAAAACTATATCTTTGCCACTTGAGGTGGATATTCCAAAAATAAGATGAACAAAGGGGAACATGAGAGCTGAGCAGCCTCCCAGGGCATCAGTGGTGCCTGCAGCTCAGACCTGACCTTCATGGGAAGGTTTGTGGGAAGCTGGGATTGGGAAGCTCTGGTGTGAGGGAGTTGGGCTGTGGCCTGACATCCCCTGGTTTGGGGGCTGGAATTTTTAACAGGGTTTAAGATGTTGGTCCTTCAGTTCTTTTTAGGATTCCTTAATATTCAACTACCAAATTCCCTGAGGCCCCTTTACAAATCCCACCAGGGCTCATCCCAAGAATCCAGTGCTGAGAATTCATGTCTACCAATGTTTGAATTTTTTTCATCTCTCTCAATTTACAAGCACAGGGAAGGAATCACAGAATCATAGGAGATGCTGAGTTGGAAGGGACCCATCAGGACCATGAGTCCAACTCCTGTCCCTGTGTAGGGCACCCCAAGAATCACATCAAGTGCCTGAGAGCATCATCCAAACACTCCTGAACTCAGGCAGGTTGGTGCTGTGACCACTGCCTGGGGAGCTGGTTCCTGTGCTCAACCACCCTCTGGGGGAAAACCTTTTGCTGATACCCAACCTAAACCTCCCCTGATTCAGCTTCTCCCATTCCCCCCAGTCCTGTCACTGGTCACAGGAGTGAAGACATCAGGACCTGCCCCATCTCTTCCCTCCTGAGGAACCACAGACTGATATGAGGTCACCCCTCAGCCTCCTCTTCTGTGCTTTGTTGTCCTTTCACTGTGGCTCTGAAGGCATCAGGGAGGCTCTGGGGTTAATCTGGCTCTGCACAAAGCACCCAGCCTCAAAAATATCTGCACAACCCTCTCCACACCGTCTGCCCCAAACTCACCCATTTCGGCACAGGCTTACTACATTATTTAGCATGTTGCTTGTCAAGTAAGACTTTCCCAGGTGTGGGTTGGACATGATGAGGTTCCTCAGAGTGTAACAAGCTGATGTCATGATCTCCCCATAGCTGTTAGTACTTCCAGACTGGAATGACAGGAGACGTGATACATCTGGGAGCACCTGGTGAGCTAAAGAGGTGGAATGTTCCAATCAACATTTAAAGAAAACCTGGCACAAGTGAACGATACTGTTTGTGTTAACAATGCAAGCAGCAGAGTTATCTCTGGAATGTGACACTAATAATGTTGGACAGTAATGGCATCCTAGAATCATAGAATCATGGAATGGTTTGGCTTAGAAGGGACCTTAAAGATCATCTAGATCCAACCCCCTGCATGGGCAGGGACACCTCCCACCAGCCCAGGTTGCTCCAAGCCCCATCCAACCTGCCCTTCAACACTGCCAGGGATGGGGCAGCCACAGCTTCCCTGGGCAACCTGGGCCAGGCTCTCACCACCCTCACACCAAACAATTCCCTCCTCATCTCCAACCTCAATCTTCCTCTTCCACTTTTCATCCATCCCCCTCATCCCATCCCTCCCTGCCCTTGTCCCAAGTCCCTCCCCAGCTTTCCTGGAGCCCCTTCAGGCACTGGAAGCTGCTCTAAGGTCTCCCTGGAACCTTCTCTTCTCCAGGCTGAACACCCCAACTCTCCCAGCCTGGCTCCAGAGCAGAGCTGCTCCAGCCCTTGGATCATCTAATAGTCATCACTTGATTTTCAGAGACAGAATGTGTGCTGCAAGTCTCTGGAAGGGCATGATATTGGTCAAGCCCATCTCATTTTCCTAAACACCCTCATGATCCTGCAGATCTGTCATTCTCTGCAAAGCAGACCTCATGCTTGTAGAGGCTTTGAGATTGCACACCTTCTGTTAATGAAGCCTGCAGATCACAGAACCATAGAATGTGTGGGGTTGGAAGGGACCTTTAAAGCCCATCCAGTTCAGCCCCCCCTACAGTGCACAGGGACCCTTTAAACTAGATCAGGTTGCTCAGAGCATCATCAAGCCTGACCTTGAATGTCTCCAGGGATGAAGCCTCCACCACCTCTCTGGGCAACCTGTTCCAGTGCTTCACCACCCTCATACTAAAGAGCTTCTTCCTGATATCCCATCAGCATCTACCCTGCTCTGGTTTAAGGCCATTGCCCCTCATCCTACTGCTACATGCCCTTGTAAGCAGCCCCTCCACACCTGATAGTCCTTTTGGCCAGAGGAAACCACACTGCTTTGGCCAGTTTCTGGGCAAACCCTACTACAGTGTTTACAAAGTGAGGTGGGCACAGAGGAGAGAGTTAGAAACAATTGTCCTGGAATCCCCAGTGGTGAAAATGCCTTACCCATGGTTTTGTGGAGAACAGGGTGCCGGGACATGTTACTCAGCAGAGAAGCCCCCGAGCGAACAACGTCGGAGCTGTTGGACTGGAGGAGCCGGGCGATGCGGGGCAGCCCCTTCTCCTTCAGACCAATCAGTTGGCTCATTGCATTGGACATCTAGGAGGAAGAGCAGAGATGTCTCATAACTTCTAATGCCAGGAGGACATAACTGGAATGAGGTACAAGGCCAGGCAAACTATAAAATAAGCACCTGTAGAATAACTTCTGCTACCAACATCCCATTTACCCCTCGTCTCTGCAGGCTTTTGTGAAGGCAGCCTCATCCTCTCTGATACAGCTGGGACTTCTGTTCTCTTTCTGGAGCCTGAGGAAGGACAGTTGCTCACACAACTGACATTTCCATAAGCTGGAGAAGTTTTACTTTCATGTCCATGTTGCCCTTGTCCTGTGCCCTTGCAGCTCCCTGCCATGCCACAAGTAATCAGCTGCTTCACAATAGGAAGAGCTAATGATACCTTTAAAAAACAAGCTGAAAACCAAAAATACTCATCTTGGATCCTGATCTCATGTTTGCTTATGTCAGGCTACAGCCAAGGCAGGCATATATTCATGGACATTGAATCACATACCCTTGCTATATTGCCCTCTTGTTGGTGGAGTTGAAGCTGAACTGCCCCACCAGAAAGGTTGCTGAAGGTTGTGGCACCATCAGTGACACATGTTCTCCAACAGTGACATGGGGATGGGGAGACTGGGCTGGAAGGCAACTCTCCCAGGGGGCTGAGACCCAGTTTCCCTCCCATGCTCCAGGAGGTACATGTGCCACCTTACAGATCCACACCAGCAGGAAGGGGATGTGAAAAGCTGAATCTGAGGAGAGATTCAGCATCCTCCTCTATAAAGTAAAGAGTTCTAAGCTTTATAAGCTTGTCCCCCTTGACAGCAAAACCCACCCAGCTCCTGCTCTGAGCTGGAATAAGACCCTTAGAAGGAAAAGACACTTCTGCACATCCAAGCAAATTCCAGCCATTCCCTTCTGAAGGCTGAAATAAGTTACTTCAAGACTGTCAGAGCTGGTTTTGGTTTGTTTGTTTTCTTCTTCACTGCCCAAAAGACATTCTTGTGTAATTAACTTGATTGCTGAAAGCCTTTTCCCTTCCAGGGAGCACACAGGTTCAACCCCTGCTCTTATCAGCTCTGCTGACACTGTAACAGCCTTTCTGCACTTCATCAGTGCCAGGGCTTGGTTAAACTGCAATTAAAAAAAAAAAAAAAGGTTCCCGAAGTATTTCATAGAATCATAGACTCATAGAATGGTTTGGGTTGGAAGGGACCTTAAAGATCACCCAGTTACAGCCCCTGCATGGGCAGGGACACCTCCCACCAGCCCAGGTTGCTCCAAGCCCCATCCAACCTGCCCTTCAACACTGCTAGGGATGGGGCAGCCACAGCTTCCCTGGGCAACCTGGGCCAGGCTCTCACCACCCTCACACCAAAGAATTCCCTCCTCATCTCCAACCTCAATCTCCCTCTTTCAGCTTTAATCCATTCACCCTTGTCCTCTCAGTACAAACCCTTGTACAAAGTCTCTCCCCAGCTTTCCTGCAGGCCCCTTTATCCTTCTGATGGATGTTTTCCCAGTTTTTTAACCATTTATGCACTTGGCCATTAATGAAAGAGACAAGAATTAGTGCAATCACCAAGATACTCTCTTGAGTAAAGGCATATTACAATTGTGTTCCCCCACCCTAAAGCAAAGGGAGACACTGGAAGACTTGCAGCAGAAGCTGCCAGGAGCTCTGAGCTGGCAGGTTAAGGCTGTCCCAGCAGCAGAGGCTCCACTTGTGAGTCACTTGGTGTTTCTGGGTGGAACGTGCACACGTGACACGCCTCTCCTACGTATGGAACCATTATCTCTTTATCTTTAAATTGGAATTGATGAAGTTTGACACAAACAGACAAGTCGAGGTCTGTCCACGTGAAGGCAGCCTGTGGGGACAGGCCCACAGCAGTGACATGGGGCACGGCAGGGCTGGCGTGGCCCCTGCTCTGCTCTGCCTCCTGCAGCGCCACGCAGCCCGTGTCACCTCCATGCTCCCACACCAGTGGGTGAGGACACCTACCAGAGCTATTTTACAAGCAGTTCTGATGTGAGGACAAGCCACAACCCACAGCACAACCCACCCTGTTATTAGAGCCACCTCCTACTGGAAAAACACGGGCAGGGGATGGCGCAGGCACGTCGCTGCCTTAATGACATCTGTCCACATGTGCACATCTGGGCACATCCTCAGTGGTGTCCTGGGGGAGGCCTCCAGCACCAGTACATGCTGGTGACAGGACCTACCTAGAGAAGCCCATAGGAGGTGTATGGATCTGGGATAAAACCTTGGGATGCTGATTAAAACCCCCCATGAGACCCCTGTTAACAAAGACCTCAGCTGGAACTTCCACTGTGGAAAGACTTGCAATCATCCCCTGAGGTGGAAGGAGGCCCTTTTCCCTTCTGATTATTATAAGCTGCTGACACTTTTGACCACACTTTTTTGGATGGGACAGGAGCACTTACCAGCCCTCTGCTCGCAGTGAGGTTCTGCAGAGCTCCAGCACAAGCTTCCAAGGTGGCATCCTTCTTGCTCTGGTCCATCAGGGACAGGTAGGTACGGATGGCATCAGAGTGGTAGAGCCAGCTGGGTCCTTTGGGTTTAAAATCCTCCTCAGGAAGGGGGACACCATACTCATCATTCTACAAAGATATGAGAAACTGGAAGCTCAGATCCTGCTCCTTGCTAGCAGCCCCTGCCTGAGGCTGAATATCACCTTTACGAGCCCTCTCTGGCACATCTTACCTCCATTTTACCACTCCTGCTGTTGAAACAGCCTGTGAGAGTTTTGTCCATATAAACACTCCGGGCCATGTGGTTGAGTTGGGTGTATTTGTTGGGAACTTCAGCATCCAGGCGGTAGGAGAGGTTGTGCAGGATGCAGATGCAATTCTCCACAGACTGCAACGACCACCAGAATAAAAATGCAAGCATCAAATTAGGCAGAAAAACACAGACCAGCTTTTGCTACAGCTAGAGAGAGAGGTCTCACAGCATGCAGTAATTAGCTTTTTTTTTTTTTTTCCCAGCAGTTACATTGTTTATGCTCCTGATCCTGGCCCAGGTTTCCCAGAGAACTCTGGATGTGCCCTCCTGGAAGTGTTCAAGGCCAGGCTGGATGGGGCTTGGAGCAACCTGATCTAGTGGGAGGTGTCCCTGCCCATGGCAGGAGGCTGGACTGGGTGATCCCTTCCAGCCCAAACTAACCCATGATCCTATGATGATTCTATGACCCTGATTAAGGTAGCAATGGATGGGAAGGAAGAAGGAGGCAGAGTAGACACAAGTGAAGGCCACACAGCCCAAGTGCTGTACCATGAATCTCAGTGAACTGACCGAGTGAAGCTTATCAGGCCCCACTGCCACAGCCAAGATGGTTAACAGGAAAAGAGAGCAGGAGTGCAGAGGGTGGTTCCATCCAACTGCCCACTCTCAAATGCCAAATCCTGAAATTCTTTCTTGCCTTAGTCAACTTCCAATGACTTTGTGCAAGTCACAGCTATGGATTAGGGGATGTTTTTTACCACAATCAAGCTTTTAAGCCTCCTGGATGTCAGAATGCCCAATATAAAAAGCAAGGGGGAATTTCTAAGAGATACCTGTAACCAACCCCAAAACATGTGCTTATATTTCTGAAGAGCTCTGTTCAACATGTGCTCAGAAACTGGTCTTCTTGCAAAAGCCATTCTCAAAAGAGGATTTGCTTAATCCTGAACTGATTTGAAATAATTTTGATTTTGTTGGGCACTGAGGACTTCAGGTTGTCTGGCTACTATCACAGGAGTTGAACTCCTAAAAATGTGGCTGTAAAAGCTAATTAGGCCAAGGAAAGTGCTCTTTACACAGAGCAGAGTTACATTTGGGGGACTGATGGAAAGAGGCCAGCTCCTGGAAATGGAGATTAAGCTGCCAGAAGGGTCTCAAGGTGGGAGGGGAAGGAAGGAAAGCATATTGGGGGCTCAGAAGCTGAAATATTTTGCTGTGTGTCTGTGTTTGGCCAAAGGAAATTGTAAAACCCACCGCTCTACTTCAGGCCCAGAGCACAGAGGATTTGCAATCTTACAACAGATCACACTGGGATTTGGAAGGAGAAGCCACAGAGAGTCCAGTCCCCTCTTCTGTTTGTTTGAAAGGGATTTTGAGCCTTTCCCAAAGTTGCAATTATTAACTACGGGGCTGAACTCTATCAAACAGCTCAGGCTGAGCATCAGGGGTAGATTAAAGTTAGAAATTAGGAGGGAATTCTTTGCTGTGAGGGTGGTGAGACCTTGGCCCAGGTTGCCCAGGGAAGCTGTGGCTGCCCCATCCCTGGCAGTGTTGAAGGGCAGGTTGGATGGGGCTTGGAGCAACCTGGTCTAGTGGGAGGTGACCCTACCTATGTCAGGAAGGCTGGGACTGGGTGATCCCTAAGGTCCCTTCCAACCCAAACCATTCTGTGATCCCAGGATCTGGTACCTTGTCATCAGGTCGGTTGGAGGCCACGCAGTTCTGGGTGTAGGTCATGACAGAATCGATCAATCCCGGGTAATTCCTCATGGTCTGGCGCCCCATGTCTGCAGAACTCAAGTTCCTGAAGGAGGCCATTGCAGAGCATGTCAGGAGAGAGGGAGGAGGGAGAATTAGTTGGGCTCACTTACTAGTCTCTGTGGGCTTGGTTCTGGCTGTGACTTTAGTTTAAGGATATTTTTGTAGGTTCAGCAAGGCTGGTGGACTGCTCTTATGTGGAGGCCTTCTGGAGGACTGTGCTGGTGCACAGCTCTCTCCTTGCTCTTCAGGACTGCTTTGGTCCAGGCCCGTTAAGGAGCTCTGCCTAGAAAACACCCTCCTAGTGAGAATAACTCTCAGTGATATTTTGCCTTAGAGGCTACACATGTGACACACACAGACTCATCAGCTGCTTGGAAGTGTTTCCAAAGGGAAGACTGAAAAAAGACCAGCTGGGATTACTGTGAAAATCAGGAAGTTGTGAGTGCTGTTGGGCATGGAGCTGCACAGGGTCAGCAGCAAAATGTGTGTGGTAACTGGGGGCAGAGATGCTGCAGAGCAGCAATCTCTCTGACCAGACAGACTGCTCAGTTTGGAATGTCATGTATTCTGAGCACTGCTTGCTGCCAGGACCAGGGAGTTTTTCCAGTAATAGGAAATGATTTTTTTCGTTGTTTTGTTGTGGGTTTTGGGGGGGGGTTTGGTTGTTTTTTTCTTCCCCGTTTTATTGCCTTGTAGCTTGCAAATGAAAAACAAAGAGAGGTTGGCAGTTGTTGTGAGATATTCACTCCAGGCGTTCCAGAACTGGATTTGATGTTCACTGTGATTTGCAGCCTCCTCATTAGCATGAATTCATCTGCAATCCAGAAATGCTTGAGCAGCAATGGCTCGAGCCCAGGGCAAACCCAAGGCTGTTCTCATCCCTGCGTTATGAAGTGGCAGGGCAGTGAGTCAGAGCAATCCCAGCTGCCCCCTCAGAGCAGGGGCTCTGGACCCAACTGCCCTGCTCTCCTGACTCGGTTCACTCCCCAACCTTCCGAGCTCCCTGATCGACCTTCGTCTGGGGTTCCTCCCTGGGGATGTCAGACATCACTGCCCCAAATTGTGACAAGGCTCAAGATGGAGTCTGCCTTGAGTTCAACTCCACGGAAAGCTCCTCTCCCAAGCCATGCAGAAGGAGGGCAGCATCACCTGTCCCTCATCTGAATGGGCCGTTCTGTGGCATCGGTGGGTTGAGATGGTCTTAGCAGTGGGGGCACCTCACACCCAGCTGTGACTGCAGGGGGAAGGTGCCTTCCAAGACAAGGAAAGGAGCTGCCAGACACAGTTCCCAGCCACAGAAAATGATGGTATCACATCTCAGAAGGCCCCTGTGCTGTGCTCTCTCACTGGTTTCATAAGCAGCTCCAGCTCCTGCCGGCTGCCCGGCCGGGAAGGGCGCGGTCGCCCCGCGCTCCCTCGGGGAGAGCTGCAGTTGATGAAAGTACCTAATTATACAGGGTAGGTTTCATTTCCCCCCCCCCCCACAACTTGTTCCCAATGAGACGAGGAGCTTGCATCCAAGTAGAGGAGGGTGGTAGGAGAAGCAGCAAGTCAGGGCGAAGATCCTCTGCGAAAGGGCTCTGGCGTTCCCGGGAAAAAAATAAATCCTCTGGGTTCATTCTGCACCTCCTGCTTTGGAGATGACACATCTGAAGAAGTGAGCCAGGAAAAAATCCAATGGGACTGCTCTGGACTAAACTGTTGTTAAATCCAGTGGGAAAATGCTTGTTTTCCCCACATTGAGAATTCTGTCCTTTTGCCACATAAAACCCAAACCAGTTTGTCTTCTAGCAACCAGAATTGTCTCTGGAAGCCTCAAAAAGTCAAAGGGAAAAGATGTTAAGTTTTCTGGGCTGAGCTGAACAGCCAGGCTGCAGTATTGCAGCCCTCCTGTGACAAAGCAACTTCCACTTTCCAAGCAGAGACAGCAAGAACAAACTTCTTTAAAAAAAAAAGAGCTACTAGAAAACCTATTTCACATTTAAGGTTTTTTTTTCCTACTCTTAGTGAGGGAAACTTCCTCCGGGAGAATTTTTTATTAACACAACTTCAGAGAGTGTGTCCTTAGCTCACTGTGAGAGGATTTAGCCAGTTCCAGCTCTTGCTAGAAGCTGCAGGGAGTCCCTGCTTGTTGACTCACCTCAGACAACCTGTAGCATTGAAGAATACTTCTGGGTCAATGATTTCTCTTGTCCTGTTGCAGCTGCCATCAGACCAGCCAGAGAATGGGATGATAACACAGTCTGTCAAGACGGGGAGGGCCTCCTGTATCAACTCTTCTTTTAATTCATCAGTGGAGGAGAGGTTCCAGAGCAGTCCTAGAGAGGAGGTGGGAAACAAGCTCAAGGTCAAGCAGAGGGTCAACGTGCATTAGAAACTTTGTAGAGTTAGAGGGATTTCCAGCAACAAAGCCCTTCTTCACTCCATCCCTCTTTGAACTAGGCTGCCCTAAGACCTAGACTCTGTCTGCCCCTATGGGAGACGGGCAGGATGGGCACCAGGAGCATGGCATCATGCAGGGGTGGGCATCATGCAGGGGTGGGCATCATGCAGAGGTGGGCATCACGCAGGGGTGGGCATCACGCAGGGGTGGGCATCATGCAGAGGTGGGCATCCAAACGTCCTCCCAGAATCAGTGTTTATTGCCATTAAGTTGCACAGGGAAGGATCTCTCCAGGGATCTCATAAAGGCTTGCACACAAGGCCTCAGTCACAGCTGAGGAGAACTCACACTCATGTGAATCCTTCAAGAAAAGGTGGGACACCCAGGAGATAACCTGCCCAACCACACTGGGATTGCAAGCACCCTTGGCTTTCCCTGGAAACAGCACAGGGGCCAGGGGTGCAGGGAAGCAGGGGAATGGCAGGGTGACCAGAGCTGTGGGGGGCAACCTGGGGCAGAGGCTTCCTCAGCGGACTCTCCTGATATGAGGAACCCTTATGGGAGGGACATTGAAGGGCCATGACCTCCTCTGCCTTCTGTTTTAAGTTGGCATTTGGTGCAACAGGGGCATAAAACCTCCTGTCTGTGCTATGGCAGCACCGTGGCTACCGGGAAACCAGGACCACGGGCAGGGAGGAGCAAGGTCCTCGCTGAGGGCTGAGCAGTGAGCTGTGTACCTGTCAGTTGCTTCTGAATTTCAGTGTTCCCTGTCCTCCTGAGGAGGCTCACACACTCCCTTATCCCATTCTGCCGCCGGGTTTCTATCTTGTTGGTTGGATTCTTGAAGACCAGGTTCCGGAGGGCTCCGGCCGCCGCGCGCTGCACGTTCTGGTTGGTGCTGCGGAGCAGCTCCACCAGCTTGGCAATGCCCCCCAGCCGATAGACCTGGAAAGACACGAGGCCATCAGCACGGTGTGCAGAGCATTCCTACCACTGGGACAGCTGCAACTGGCAGGGCAAGGGAAGGAGCCAGCACGGCAGGTCCCCAGAGGAGCAGGGCGAGCAGAACTCGAGTGCAGCACGGCCAGAGCTTGGACATGGAATGTCTGGTTTGGGCCACAGGGCATGAGAACAAAGGTGCTGGTGTTGAGGTTGGAGTTTCAGTTCTAGATTTCTGTGAGTAATGGCCACAAAGTGAGTGCTTTGCTGATGCAGATGTGCTTGCTCCCACAAACTTTCACCTACCTCCATCCCCTTGCACCAGGTGGAAATGTTGCTCTGCCTATCTGTAGAGACCATTTATAGCCATGTAATGACCTGGTGTGGTAATTTATCTGCATCCTGATATCATAGGCTGAGCTTAGAGAGATGGTCATGGTAGAGTGTAAACACCTTTAAGGTCAGCCAGAAGCAGTTCTGTCCCATACTGGGCAGCAGGGGAAAGGGGGATGAACACAGGACACCACACACATGCTGGGGGGTCTGGAGAAAAATCCTTCCAGCTGAGCTCTCCAAAAGGATGAGACCCCATAGTAGGATGTTGTTTCCTGGGGACATGATCCTGCATGGAACCCCTCCTGGCACAGACCAGCCCCTGGGGATTTGCTGACAAGAGAATGAATGAGCACCTTCAGAGGGGAAAGAAAACAAGCATGTGCTGGGATGACTCACAGACCTGCTCTGACACATCTTTCTGGGAAGCAGTGGGACAAGCCAGTGCTCAGAGTGTGTTTTCAACTGTAACAAAGGGTGTGGCCACCCCACAATTAGTGGCTGTAAAGTGGGTTGGGGTACCTGCCCTTGGTGCAGCCAGGGCACAGGGGGACATCACCACACTGGACCACCATGTCCTGCTCAACTGCTGGCAAATGGAAAACCACCTCCCTAGGGATGGCATCTTGATAAACCTGTGTTTGCAGGACTACAGACGTGCCAGGGTGGGGAGAAAGTTTGGTGATAGTCTTGCTACAGCAGATCCATCCTGGAGACTGCCCCTTGGCTGCATGTTGGCATAAATTCAGTGCCAGGAGACTAAGTGCACAAGAAAAATAATCTGTGCTACAAGAAGGGTTTTTGTTTGATCAAATAGCTTTGTAGTAGGAGGTGTCCCATGGCAGGGGGGCTGAAACTAGATCACCTTTAAGGTCCCTTCCAAATCAAACCATTCTTGATTCTATAATTCTAGGATACATGATCACTAATTAACCCCTTGGCTCAGAGGGCTGAAAATGGCTGAAAATGTCACTGAGCAATGCACAGTGAAGGTCAGAGTGGGATTTAGGGTAGTTTGTGTGGCTCTGACACTGCAGCTGAGATAGCAAAGGATCCAGATGGAACCAGATGAGGACACTGTGTCTGGGTGGCTGCTCCCTTATCACCAAAACCTGCCAATCTCTGTCACAGCAGCTTGTGGTGATGATGTGGACACGGTCTCCTCTGCTGCCTGGTAACTGTTCCCCTGTGTTAAAATCTTGACTGACTGCTATTAAGAGAAAGTGGCCACAAATAGTTGGAAAATCTACTTAATTATCTTCTTGATGTGACTAATGAGGTATAAAAGCTCCATCATGAAAATTAAGGTGACCAATGGACCCTTGGTATTGAGGAAAACCAGTTCCATCCATTTCATGTGCCAGCACATCCAGCTCTAAAGGATTTGGCTCACCTCTTGCTTGGCAGACTCATCCTGGAAGCAGGTGTGCTGGAGGTAGTAAGCACCCATGGCCTGGTGTTTGTCATCAGAAGAGCACAGAAATTGGATGGCTTTCTGGATGGTCATCGTGCTGCCATCTATCTCATCACCACATATTCTGTGTTAAAGACAAATACAACATTGGCTGAGTGCTCAGCCCAGAGGGCTGCCTCAGCACTGGGAATTATTAGGAAGGAATCAGCTGTGTAAAACTAATCACAAGGTACAGTTTCATAGTCACAAAAAACAGTTTTACATCAAAATGTAAAATACAATCACGTTGCTGCATAAACCTCAGGGTGAACCCCTTGTGCATTTCTGTGTTTCAAAAAAAGAGATGATAGAAGTGGAAAATACACCCTGGAGGACACTAAGGCTAATAAATTATGGAACAAATCTATCCAGAAACAAAGGAGACAGAAAGTGAAAGCTCAGCCAAGGTGCTAGATGTCTAATCATGTGTAAAGTGGAAGGTTTAATGAAGAGAGAACCAATATTCACTGTTCCTCAAATAGAAGAATAAGTGGACAGGAGTGAAACCATCCATCAGGTGATGAGGACAACCTAAAGCAGGTGGGTGCTTTTCCCACACTGTGTCATCCTTTGATGTGAGATGTGGTGGAAGCAAAAATGTGAGAATAGGTGATGGTCTCAGGAGGCAAGAGCAGATCCCTTCAGAAAAGGTGACTGGCATGTCTGGAGTGATGGGATGGAGAAATATTGAGTTTATGAAATACTAATAATAGCACCAGACATCCTGCTCCCAGGGCATGTTTACATGGGTTGTCTCAAGCACTTCACAGAAGTTCACCACTGTCATCATCCCCTCCTATGGGTAAAGAATGTGCCTAGAGACTCCAGAGGAAGGATATGAACACCTCTGGCTTGGAGCAGGACTGCAACCTTGGAAACAAACAAACAAACACCTGATGAGTTGTCCACTTGTTTAGAAATACGACTCTTTGCCTTCTACTTATTTAGCATCATCTGTGATGTTTTCACCCCATAAAATTAGAAAAGGCTGTGGAATTTCAGCCTGATGAAGGGGCTCTGAGCTGCAAAGCTTGTCTGTGTTTGCAGTTATATCAGTTACTCCCACAGAAGTTACTCTTTCTTCTCAGCATCCTTGCACCCTGGGCCTGCAGCTGGACCCCTGCTCACAGCAGCAATGGTTGTGTTGGTTTTAATCAGAGTAAATGACTCACAAAGTTCAGGACTTGAGAAGAGTCAAACTCCAATCTCCTGTTTGGCTGTGTCCTGGGTTGAGCCAGGATGAAGCCACTTTTCCTTTTACTGAATTTTTTTGCTTCAGTAAATGTTCCAGCTTAGAAGTGGCTTCATCAAACCAGGACAGGTTGTTACTGTTTCAGCAGG
>NW_009951911.1:502108-540328 GCF_000747805.2 Chaetura pelagica | reverse complement strand
GGATCCAAATGGGAAATGTTTTGTTAGCAGTGGATGAAATCAAGAAATGGGGGGCTTTGCCAGGAGGACAAGGTCATGGTTGTGCCTGACTGATGTTATTCCCTGCTCAGGATCCAGTTGCAACTGATGGGGAGTTTCACCTGAAGACTGAACCACATCAGTTTGCACACAGGCTCTTGCTCCATGTCACACCAGTGAGTGACCATGCAGAGGGGCTGATCATCATCAGACAGTCTCATAAGCTGACAAAAATGAGGGTTTTTTTAGTATTCCATTTGAAGTATCAAGTATTACTACAAGGCAGTGGATTCTTCCAGGCCCAGGATATGCAGACTCTTATTGTGCCAAATAAATGTCAGGAATAAAGGTCCAGAATGGGGACCCAAGCGTGGTCGCCACCACCAGCAGCTTACAAGATAAAATATTTTGTCCTTAAGCAACCAAAGGTTCACCCCACACAGCACAGGCCAGAGAACAATCTCCACAGCTCTATAGTAAATCTCATTCAAAAGCTCAAAAGCCAAGGATTATTCTGTGACTCTGGAAGCATGAAAGACTCTTTTGTCTCCCCTACCTTTGTACCCTCACTGGTACAAAGTTGTACCCAGATTAAATTACTCATTTAAGCACCTGTGTAGTCAACAGAGAGAAACAGATGCTTCCAGAAAGCAACTTTCCTTTGTGTCTTAGACATTCTTCCTAAGACTGGAAGAGCTGCCCTCTGGAGATACCCTCCCTCTGTTGGATACAGGAATGAGAGGCTTGGATTGGACCTTCAGCATTCAGTGTCTAAGGTCAGAGGAACCTCATTCCAGCTTTATTTCTACACTAACTAGAAAACATCACTTCATCATTTGATGTTTCATCAGTTTGAGGCTCTGTCAAAACCTGACTCCAAGGAATGTTCATGACACTTGCAAAAAGGAAACTCAAAACTGGCAAGACAAAGCTCAAACTAGAAACTATGGAACCTCAGAAATCTTTGGTTTGGATCCAGGATGCTGTGATTTTTTCTTAGTCTTTTTCATGCTCCTGAGACACACAATGGAGCTGACACACTGGTGGATCCAGCATCATAGAGTCCTAGAATCACAGAACTACTCATGTTGGAAAAGCTCTTTGGGATCCAACCATCATCCCTACTCTACAAAGTTCTCCCCTGAACCACATCCACCAACACCACATCCAAACGACCCTTCAACCCATCCAGGGATGGTGACTCAACCACCTCCCTGGGCAGCCTGTTCCAGGACTTTCCTTTTGAGAATTCAGAGCTGGGCTGGCAGTGTGGGGAGGGAGGCTTATCAAGCTATGTACCAGGTCAGTGGCCACACAGCATATGTCATCATGGGGAATGTAATATGTTTTGTTTGGTTGGTTTGGGTTTGGTTTTCTTTTGTTTGTTTGTTTGTTTTTCTTTTTAATTTACCAAATTGAGAAAACTCCTAAGTCAGATGCACTTTTCATGAGAAAGAAGGATGTGCACTTGGTCCAGCTATTCTAGGAAGGCAATATTCTACACATCCACCTCATAAGAGGGTCAAACCCTCCATCAGCAGGGTCCAAACTAGACACCCAGGTCCAGTTTTGTGTGAGATGAGATGGGGAAGGTTCTGCTTCCATTCCTGGTTTCCCCAAGAAGAGTTCACAGAGGGTGAGCACTCAGGCTCAGTCATGCCACCCAAGAAGCAGCAGTGATTTCTTCAATATAATCACCCTGGCAAAGCCTGAGCTAATGGCAGACTGATCACCAGCCAGACAGGGATATTTCTAACCAGATCTACACTATAAGAACAACAGGCTGCTCCAAGACAAATTCTTGGACCATGGCCATCTCCAAACTGGGCCAATGTGCCCGGTAGGAAGAGCTCCAAAGGTGGTTGTTCTTCCACAAGAAAGGAGCAACCAGAATAGGGAGAGAACTCAATTAGAACTGATTCAACAAGAGACAAATTAGGTGATCAGATCAGGTGGGGAAGGGAAACAAATACTTCAGAGGATCAGGATGGCAGGAAGGCAAATTCCCTCATTTGGCACTAATGCCTTTTGTTTACTTTATATTAGCAGATTGGTGTGTGTTAATCAGCTCTAAGGCTCCATCCTGGTTGGTAGGATTACAAATCCCAGGAGGGGAGTAAGCCATAAAACTCTAATGAATTCCATTATTCATGAACAAAATCAGAGTGGAGACACTCAAAACAGAGTGCTGAGCACATCCAGACCTTCCAGAGTCAGGCCATCCTGGAGCAAACCCAATAGCTGTGCTCCATGCCAAGCAGCCATGTCCACCTCTGGGACATGACACCAAGGTTTTGATGCTACTGAAAGCTCAGCTGGAGCTTCCCCTCAGGCTCTGCTGGATGGGAAGATACCAGGGAAGATGGGCACAGATTGAGACTGAGCCTCACCACGTGCAGCCACGCGGGCCCTGCCAGGAGAGCATCACACACAGCTCCCTGGGGATTGCTCAGGATGCAAGTGCACAGGGCAGACAATTCACACCACCAGAATCTCTCATAGGATCATATCACAGAAGGAGCCAGTGCTGGGAAATGCTCATTTTTAGATGCAGTTTTCCCCATACAAGAACAAACCAAAATGAAGGTCCCTGTCATAATGGATCTTTATTCATTGTATGGCAGAGCCTTGGAGAATTTATACTTTCATCCTGTTGCCTTTATTTACCCAAAAAGGGAGGAGAACTATTGGAAAATACCCTCAGTACCTTTCCTGACTCTTCAATTACTTTTGTATCGTTTCCAGAGGCTCCTGCCCAGGAATGAACATTTTCAGGGCACACACTGACTGTCCCTGAAGATGAGGCACAGCTCACAGAGGCTGCTGCAGCTTGGCTGGGGTCAAGCCTGACTCATCAGAGACAAATATGATGGAACAGAAAATCGAAAAGGTTTCCCCAGCCTTTGCTGCCTCTTCCATAGCTGCCAGCTCAGGTATTCAAGGCCTTAAGCAGAGTAGCACCAAGAGATGAGGTATTTCCAGGTGCCTCAAGAGACATTTGCTTTCACATGATCTCTACTGAGATGTTTCACTCCCTTTCTCACATGTACAGAGAACACCAAAGGGAAATACATCTGCGTGTTAAAATGAGGCCAAAGGTGCATGTGGTGTTGTGGAAGACAAGGCATGTTGTAGGTGTCCATTAATGGCTCCTGATCTTTATCAGCCACCCTTCAGCTGGGGAATGTCTGCAGACACCCCAGCTCACATCTTCTGTGAATACCCTGAATCCTTCACAAGGGGGGAGGAGGTTAGTCTGGCTTCTCCATAATGTCTCCAGCTCAGACACTTGGGTTTCCCCTGAAGGCAACCAAGAGGCACTGACTTCACCAGGGTGCACCTCACTGACCTGCCTCAGATTTCAGCTCCATTGGCCACTGACCCTGCAAGGCCAACAGGAGCACCGAGCTCGGACTGAGGTGGCTCCTAAAGTGACATGGACACAATCACTTGGCTACTGCACAGGCTGTGGCAGAGCCACAGTCACCATGTAGCACGTAGCACCCAGGGCTGCCAGTCCCATGTGGCAACTGAACCACTACATGCACCTTTCCTGCAAGCAGAACTAACCCAGAGTCAGCTGGAGGTTCCCGTGGTTTTCTTGTGCCTCAGGTTCCAGCTGCAAGGGGACAAAGACTAGACATCCTTCATTACTGCTTCTCCTTATCACTACCTGATGACCAGAGAAGATGGAGAAACTCTTTTCCTGGCTGGGCTAAACTGCAACACGTTATTTAGCTAAAAGCTGGCCAAGGTGACACACTCACCTGGAGGGTGTTGCAAGTACCACCCATCAGAGGAAATGGTGAAAAGCAGGCAAATACACAGAGTCTTTACCAGCTGCTGGAACCACAGTTGCTACCAGTTTCCATGATGAAATCCTGCAGATCTGCAAGATGCCATGAGATGCCAAAGAGGAGAAGGGTTCTGGGGAGAAGAGGGAGCCCTGGACACCAAGAAGACTCCCTCCAGCCCTATCAGAGAAAAGGGTTCACTCCAGAAAGCTGCACTGTGGCAAAATGGGAGTGCTGTTCATTGAGAGCAGCTCTGGGCAGGAGCCACCAGAGTAACCCATGAACTTCTGAGCCCAGGACAGACAGACTGAGCTTGGAAATTTGTTCCAGGTATGAGACAAAGGATTAAGCCCTTGACTGGTTACAAAGTTTGTCTGGAAGGGACATCAGAAGGTCCCTCTCTGCTCACTGAAGCAGGAGCATAATGAGAGGGGTGGTGGAAGAGAACATACTTCAGGAGTGTGTTTCTCAAAGCAAGTCAGCACCATTTAACCTCCTGATCCGAACAAACTGCAAAACTCAGATTTCATCACCAGAACCAGGACTGTGGAGTAAGTAAAACCACACATTGTGGTTTAGTTTATCATAGAATCACAGACTGTTTTTTACCAAAAGACATTTAGGTGTTGAACTAGTCATCAGCTAGCTGGAGGAAAGGTGCTTTCATCAACTATAGCTGCTTCTGTAAGAGGGAAGACTCCTCTGAGAGACAGTTATTGAAGAGACAGCTCTTCCATGCCTTGCAAAGCCAACGCCAGTTCAATACATGGAAGCAACCACATGGTCAAGAACAGTTCCAGAAATGAAATATCTTTGTGACCAAAGGAAAAGGGACTGTTCAGTACAGAGAGTCTGACAGTTCCTGCATGCTCAGTAGTTTGATCCCTACACATCACTCGCACAACCTCAGCACATGGAGTGACCCCCCCTTTTCATCTCACACCATCAAAGGAGGTCAGATCTGCAGCACAGGACACCTGAGAAGCACCATTCTTGAACCAGTACCGACCCTGCCCACGGTCACTGCAGGGCTGAGCAGTTTTGTATCACACTCAGACCCAGTGGATCACAGGTCCCACTCTACCCAGGCTCACAGCAATGCATCTCACCCCACTGGATCACCTCGGAGAGTGTGGAACCTGTCAAGCCCCCCCCAACCTCACAGAGATAGTTTGCTGCCCTGCAGACAGAAACCCACCTCCACAGGAGATTTGCAGCACAAAAACTGAACACAACATTATCCTTGTTATAAAGGCAAAACCTATTCCTGGAGAACTACTAGAATAGGAACAGAGCTTCAGGCAGGGAACCACCAGCAGGTACTACCCAGCCAAGTCCTCTTCCTGCATGTGGAGGTCAATAATGGGATGCCTACAAGCAAACCCCTCCCTGCTCAAAGATCAGGCCACCCAAATGAAGCTCGAGCTCTCCAAGTGCAGAAACCTCCACATTGAAACAGGCCTACACAGCAAAGAGAGGCCACATGGTCCTAACCCACCTCTGAAGGCCCCTTCCCTCAAGAGCACACTACAGAGCAAGGCTACCACTGACCTGCCAGACACTCTGTAACCATAGAATCATCATAGAATGATTTGGGTTGGAAGGGATCTTAAAGATCATCTAGTTCCAACCCCCTGCATGGGCAGGGACACCTCCCACCAGCCCAGGTTGCTCCAAGCCCCATCCACCCTGCCCTTCAACAGGGCCGGGGGGGGGGCAGCCACAGCTTCCCTGGGCAACCTGGGCCAGGCTCTCACCACCCTCACACTCCAGAATTTCCTCCTCATGTCTTACCTAAATCTCCCCTCTTTCAGTTTTTATCCATTCCCCCTCATCCCATCCCTCCCTGCCCTTGTCCCAAGTCCCTCCCCAGCTTTCCTGGAGCCCCTTCAGGCACTGGAAGGTTCTCTAAGGTATCCCCAGAGCCTTTTCTTCTCCAGACTGAACACCCCCAACAGGGCAAATGCCTTCATTTATTTTATTGTTGTTGTTGTTGTTTTCAAAGAGGAAAAGACTCCTTAGTGTGTTTCCAGAACTTTAAGGACAACTGTTGCCACCCTCATCCCCTGTCAAGAGCAGAAACATGGGTACAAACTGCCCTCCGAACTGATCCAGTTTCAGGGAAGCAGGGGGTGTTCCCCAGCCAAATCAGATTTACTCTGGGGACACAGCCCCAGCTGAGCCTACAACTTGCAGCCCAAGGTTTCCACATCAGAACAGGTTCTGCCAGATGGGCCATGCCCCAAGCCAGGAGAAGTGTATAAACGGAGCCACTCCCTAACCAAGGGGCATCCAGGCTGTAGAGTGCTCCTCTCACAACAGCAGTTCTTCTCTTCAGAAAATGCCATTAGTCTTCAAGTGACCTTTCCAAAGCAATGACCAAGCCAGTGCAAAGCAGGGCTTGCTTTGGAGGGAGCCTGCCTGGGACTGACTTCTCAAAAGCAGTATTTTCTGCAGGCAGAAGCCACCTGCAGTGCCACGGTTAACTCTTCTGCCATCCCTCCCCCTGCACTTTTCAAAGAATCACAGAATGGTTTGGGTTGGAAGGGACCTTAAAGATCATCTAGATCCAACCCCCCTGCATGGGCAGGGACACCTCCCACCAGCCCAGGCTGCTCCAAGCCCCATTCAACACTGCCAGGGATGGGGCTTCCACAACCTCCCTGGGTCTCACCACCCTCACACTAGAGAATTTCCTCCTCATCTCCTAACCTAACCTAAATCTCCCCTCTTACCACTTAAAACCATTACCCCTCATCCTATCACTACATTCCCAAGTAAACAGTCCCTCCCCAGCTTTCCTCTAGCCCCTTCAGATACTGGAAGGTGCTCTAAGGTCTCCTCAGAGCCTTCTCTTCTCGAGGCTGAACAACCACAACTCAATGCTCTTTAGCCAGAAATTCCCTAGAACAAGTTACTCCCAGTTCATGTAACATCTGTTTCCCATTCCAGAGGAATTACAAAGCTCCTGAGCACAGCAAGCCAATGCCACCCGTGCTCCAGGTTGGTCAGGGCTAACTTTGCATGTGTTAAACATGAAGCAGCTGGGCACGTGGGAAGCCACGGTTTCATGACAACCTGCTAAGGGTGAGTGACACACACTCTGGGACATACTCAGAACCAAACGAGGGAGCCTGAGCAGAGAAATCTGGAAATCAACATTCAGATGTGAAAAAAGGGCCTGATTTGGCTCACAGTGCTGAGTGTGAGGGGGGGGTTTCTCAACATTTACATCACACCTTGGGTCAGTGTGAACAACCTCAGTATTGGTGTGAGTTGGGACAAAGGCTCTGAGCCCCCCAGGGCTCACACTTAAGCTGCCATGTGCAAATTCTCTTTTGGACCACGCACCACCAGGATGCAGACCCTCCTTCTCCAGCCCAGTAAAGCATTCCAACCCTGAACTGCAAAGCTTTACAGCTCAAAACACGTAAACCATGGTCTTCCAAGGCTGTGAGTTTTGCAGACCAAATCTCTCCCAAGACTATGGCAGAACATGGCTGGTGCTCCAGAGCTGGAGACAGTGGAGCCATCAGCATCAGAGCAGCTTTGAATCAACATCACTCTAATGCCATCAAAGTCTGCTGATTTTTTCAGTGAGAGCCCTGCTGCATCCCACAGATTGATCAGCCTGGGAGTATCTGAGCTCACTGGGGGGTCTACATGCCCTGATGTTGTAGGCAGCATTTACAAGAAGGGACCTGATGCCGAGACATGAAGGACCATCCTCCACCTTTGCATAATTCCTAACCCCAATGGGACTGGATCTTCTGGACAGAAAGAAATTGAACAGCTTCCATTCCCCCCTCTTTCCTGACTAGGCAAATTATTCCAATTAGGCCATTTCTTTCAATTTCTGTCTCAGGTTTTTTTCTGGAACCCAAATCAGACCGTTTGATGGGAAAAAAAAACAAGGGCTGGGTGAAAAGACAGAGACATAAATAAATATGCTCAGCAGGTTCCCAGCTCTGCTCTGAGTCAGACCCTCAGGAGCCAACTCCTTCAAAGTTAGGTACCTTATAGGTTTGATTTCTGCCAAATCAAAGCAGTGTGACAGCCAGGAGAGGCACCCAAACTGCACACCAGGCTTTCCACTCTCCAGCTCCTCACCCTCACCTTGCAAAGGAGCTGCCAGCTAATACCACCACAGAGACTGGGAGTGTCCAGAGACCCAGTGTCCCACAGCTACAACAGAGATACATCCGCTGAGCCAGACGTGTTTATTTCCCCCATAGCCCACGAGAAGAAATAAGCCCTTTCAGAGTGTGACTCATCTGACCCACTTTGCTGCAGGACACGATTAAGCACAGAGAGCACTGGGGAGCAGGTCTCCAGTGGCTACAGAGCAGCTCAGGTGGCTGGCTCTGATGGAAGGACCTCCACAGCAGATCACAGGATCACAGCATCACCAAGACTGGAAAAGACCTTTAAGATCATCAAGTCCAGCCTGATACCAGTCCATGACCTGATACCACCACATCTCCAGACCATGGCACTAAGTGCCACCTCCAGCCTTTCCTTGAACACCTCCAGGGATGGTGCCTCCACCACTCCCCTGGGAAGCCCATTCTACACTCAATCCAATTCAGCAGACTTACTTGGAGCTGGACTGAGCCTGTCCATAAACGGTGTCCTGCTTGCAGCTCATCATGGGCTGGGCATAGACCACATCAGCCTTGTTGCTTGAGGGGCAGGAGAGGGCTCGTGCTGGCATTTTTTTACTGGTCCTGGTGGTTCCTTGCTGGGTGCTGCAGCTGCTGTAGATGCTCTGGCGGTTCAAGGTCGCCTTGTGCTCTGCCCGACCTCCCACCTGGGTCTTCCTCAGGGTGCCCCGGGGGGGTTCGCAGTAGAGGTCGGGCTCACTGCGGCTGCTCTTCATGTTCTGCACGAAGCAGTAGTCGCTGCCAGCCCTGGTGGGGCTGCAGATGGCCTTGCTGTAGTGCCTGCTGCCCCAGCCCTCCATCTGGCTGTAGGAGCTGTAGCGCCTGTTCTCCGCGTCCCGCTTCAGGGTCCCGTTGTACAGCTGGGCAGGGGGAAACAGGAGACAAGAGAGTGAGGAGAGGGCTGAGCTGCAGGTGGACGGTGCCAATCCTGCTCCTGTGGAGGTGTCACCAAATTCCTGTGTCTCTGAGGTATTTTTGTGGCCCAAAATGTATGAGATGTTATCCCGCCTGCAGCCCTTACAAAAGTGCTAAATCCTCCCTTGAGAACTGGGGACACCGAGTGATCAGGACACATCATCCAGGAGCTTAAAAGCAGAATTGAAAGCTCAGACGTGACCCAGAGAAAATGCCTTGTCTCCAACACATGGGGCCTAACCCGACCTGAAATTGGAGGAGCTCATGTCACATCTCTTGCCAACACAGAGGAGGATGCCCCATTCTGACCCTCCAGCGCTGCCTGCATTTATTTTTCATTTTCTTATGCTATTTTCATAGAATCATAGGATAGTTTGGGTTGGAAGGGACCTTCAAGATCATCCAGCTCCAACCCCCTGCATGGGCAGGGACACCTCCCACCAGCCCAGGCTGCTCCAAGCCCCATCCAACCTGCCCTTCAACACTGCCAAGGATGGGGCAGCCACAGCTTCCCTGGGCAACCTGGGCCAGGCTCTCACCACCCTCACACCAAAGAATTTCCTCTTAAAATCTAACCTAAATCTTTCAGTTTTCAACCATTCCCCCTTGTCCTCTCACCACAAGCCCTTGTCTAAAGTTTCTCCCCAGCTTTCCTGAAGGAAAACATCATTCTCCTTCTATCCACAAGTTCCTTAGGAAGGAAGTAATGGGAGTGAAAAAATCAGTAAGTCTGGATTCTTGAATCTCATTGTGCCAAGAAACAAGTGGAGACAATGAACATCTGCTTAAGAATTACAAGGTGTGTAGTATCAGCTCATACAATGGGATGTTGGGAGAACAATGGGGGATATTCAAGAAGGATTGAGATGACTCAGCCAAGAAGAAATAAAAGAAGAAGAATAAAAGACAGTAAAAAAACACAGCTGCAATTAGCAAACAAACAAACAAAAAAGAGCTTTAGCTGGCCTGCTGACAGCTCAAAATGTTTTCACTTCTTCATCAAATGTCCTCCAGGTTTGCCCCAATATTCTTTAGCAATACTAAACCTTCTGGATGCCAGTGCTGGCTGGAAGCCTGCAGGGCTGTATTCAAGTGAGAGACAAGTCACTAAGGTGTTTACTCCAGAAAGGAAAATAAATAAAGCTTTTTTAGTGCAGTTTTCCCCATGAAACTGAGTTTTTCTACTGCATCCCCCACGGATCTCCAAGATATACATCAAACAGGCATAAAAAGAACCAAAGAATAAAACTGCCTGCCCCATCCCCCTTTGGTTTGACTCAGGGAAGCTCATCCATGGTCTCCTGTTGGGCCAAGGATTCTTTTCTCACCTGACTTTAATCAGCAGTACCTAGGATGCCTCTTCTGCAAAAGCCACCCAAGGATCCCTTGGGCTGTAAGAGAAGAGTCAACACTGGAGCCTTATTATTTCCATGAAGGTTGAAGGCTCAAGGTGTGAAAGGCTGTTCAATCTTTCATGTCACTCAAAAAAACCCCCATATTTCCTAACCTAGAAACACCCCCTGACAGAGAAATGGGGTGAACTCTGCAGGCTCACCCAGAGTCCTGCTGCTCTGCCCCAACCTCATCCCAGCCCTGAGCACACTCAGCATCCTTCCTGTCTCCAGCACTGCAGAATTGTCATTATGGTAATTAATGAAGCCAAATACTTCCATTAAGGAACTGATCTTCAGGAATGCAGTGAATCTTCTCTGCTGCAGCCCAGAGAGTTGCACAGGTAACGGCTGAAAACTTCTAAAAGGGGTTGCCCAGCCCTGGTGGCAGCTGGGCCAGAAGAACCCCCTCCAGCTGACACCCAGATTGCTCTGTCACTTGAGCACCAGCCTGAACAGGTTTTCATTTCTGCAGGTTTGACTCCAAACAGGTGAATTGCTGGAAGGGGAGAAAAGGGCAGCAAATTCTCTTTGCACTTCTACTCCAGAGGACACAGACAAAACCTGTTAGTACTGCAGCATGTAACAGGTTTGGTGCACATCACAGAGCTCCCAGAGAGCTGGAAGAAGGATTTGCATGTGATAAAAAGAGCAAGAACAAGGCACCTGGGTAAGTGTGATGGTCTTGGGGGCTCTCCTGGCAGTGGGACAAGCTCACTGCAATTCCAGGATGGCCATGAACAGAGTTTCACTCCATCCAGGTTTTGCTTTGGGTACAGCAACAGCAAAGTGGCCCTTCAGGAAGTCATGATCTACCCCACTGCTGATATGTCCTTCTGAGGTGATGATATCTAATGTGATATAATCCTAATTTTTTTCTTCATTTTCCTAGGTTCAGAAACCCTGGGGACAGTGAGGTCAGGGCTGTGGCAGAGAGGTGCAGGGTGGACTCTGCTGCTCAGTGGAGTGGGGAACCCACTCCCAGGGCTCTCCTGGAGGACGGAGCAGCAGCTCAGATGTCAGCCCTGTCGTTTTCCTTTCTGAGTCAGTATAAACTGGGATTGTTTTGCAGGGCTGTCAGAAGCTTGGCAGAGCTGCAGAGCCCCTTGGGCATTTGCTGAAACCAATTCAGCTAACCATGGAAGAGCTAACTTGTTATTTATCTAGAGCTATTGTTTGCTCTCCTGTGTGTGCACACAGGCTCTCTGCCAGCAGAGCGGGCGAGGGAAGGTGTGAGTGTGTCTGCCTTTATAGATCCCAAATTATCTGTTCTTTATTTCCTGTTGTGTTTTATAGTGGCATGTAGCACTGTCCTCTCTCTTGCCAGCCCCAAGACGGGCGAAGCAAAGCCACTGCCTGTTTGGAAAGACACTCTTCTGCAACACAGGGAGCCCTGAGCAGCAAGTCAGTGCAGGTCCTGGCAGGGCGGGGAAGCCTTTTGCAAACTCATGGGAAAATAGTTCCCGTGTGATGTGAAGCTCATTACCAAAGTCAGTGCATGACTTTTATTGCTGATTCTACTAGATGCTTGGCTGAGCCCATTTTAATCTCTTTCAAGTGGCACGGACCTAATTGGTATCTTAGGATTCCTCTTTGCAGCAGGAGCCTGATCCAAAGCCTCCAAATCGATGAGGAGCCTCCTGCCTTCAGTGGGTGTCACACCTGCTGGCCAAACAGTCTCTATGAATCCTTGCACAGAGGCAGCTGGCCTGATCCCTCCTTGGGCTTAGCAAAGTGCCAAGTCTGGGCCTTGAGAGCACCTTTTTCAAGCTAAAACCTACATCCCCCCTTCAGATGTTCACCAGACTGAAGTCTGAGACCTTCACTCCCAACGCCGGAGCAAACGTGGCCGAGGGGATGGTGCTCCCTGTGCTGCTGCCTCTGCTGGCTGCAGAGATCTGTCAGACTGGATGCACAGGGAGGCAGAAGCAAAGTGCTCTGCTGTCTGGGGAAGAGATGGGATCTCTGAAGGTGAAGGTGATGCTATTACAGAGTCTGTGGTTTCAAGAGCCACCTGACAACAATCTTGTCACTTCTGCTGTTGCCATTATGTGTGTGGAGTGAGCTCTCCCTCTGCAGAATAGCATTAGTGAAAGGAAATAATCAATCTCTGGCCTTCACACCTCACAAACCACCCAGATTTCCCAACACCCTGGATCTGCCAAGAGCTGTGGGTGTTTGCATGGGGGAAGTGGGCCAGGTCCACAACTCTTCCCTTCAGAAGTGTGGAGAAGTGCTGGAAAAGACAAGGAAACCCCTCAAAGTGGGGTAGAGACAGAAAACAGTGATTCCCTCTGCACTTCAAGGTCTGGAAACCATTTTAAGCTGTCACCAACACTTCTCCCCATGGATCTGAGAATTTGGGGCAGCTTGGTCTCTCCTTTCAGCCAGATGTTGGCAGTCCCTGCTCTTGGAGGATGCAGAAGGATGCTCACTTGCAGTCTGGCAATGTCAACATCCTGGATTTAAACCTGAACTTCCCCTCCCTACTGAGAAAGGAGCCTGTATGTTTGAGGCCAAGCCCTGGGAGCCCTTTATTCATATTAAAACAAGGAGGGGAGGCCCAGGAAGGAAAGACAGTGAAGATGAGCACTGATAGCATCTGGGTGCTAAAACATGTCCCTCAGCAGCCTATCTACATTACTTTTAAACACATCCAGAGACGGTGACTCCACCACTTCCCTGAGCAGGCTGTGTCAGGGCCTGACAGCCCTTTTGGGGAAGCAATTTTTCCTAAAAGGAAAGTGAGGTCTTTCCTTCAGCAGCAGCAAAGACCTGCCTTTAAATGAATAAGCATTTGTGGATCATCAGTTCTCAGCCTGCAATATGAGACAGTCAATTGGAACATCCAACGGCAGGTAAATAAATATCTTTAACTTCTTATTTCAGCTGGGATTAGAACTGGTAAAAAAAAATAAAAACTGGCATCATCTCAGTCACTGATCATGAGGTCTGCTCTGTATTTTTCTTCCATCAACCCTTGTGTAAACCAGGAGAAGCCCCTCTCCTCCTCCCTCCTTCCAGAGAAGCAGAAGCACAGAGCAAGGCCCCAGGAACTGCTCCCATCTCAGCTGCCTTTCCACCTCGGTGGCCCTGCTAGATAACTGGGTGTTTCTGCCTCCTGCATCTAAGGACGCCATCAGTTCATTACCTACCTCTCATTTTTTTTCCCTTGCAATTTGTTTGTTTCTAGAGCAGCAGACAGAGAGAAGGAAAGGACTCGGCACAAACACGTCAGGAGCAGGTTTCTCCCAGGCTGGAGGGCAAAGCACAGGCGATGCAACCTGACAGGGTCCCACCCTGCGTGGTGGGTGGGGAAAACTCCTGGTGCTGCTTGCGAAACGCAGCCTGCTGTGCTCCCCATTGCAGGGAGAAAAATTGCCAAACCAGCAGATATATTGTTTATCCATTTCTGAAAGGTTCTTTCCCAGCTCTCCTGGGTGCTGCCTTTCCAGATGCATTTTCATCGGGTTCCTGAGGCAGCTGAGATTTAGGTCTTGGTGGTTAAGTTTGTTCTGACTGGGAAAGGTCATGTCCAAATATGCTACATATGTAAAGCCTCTTGCAAAACCTCCTAGGGACACCAGGGTCTGACCAAGTAAGGATGTGCAACAACTAGAAATCTTTATTCTCTTTAAAAGGTCACCCAAAACAGTCTATTTTGGGGATTCTTTTAAACTTGAATGCACCATCACAGCAAAAGACAGAATTTGTCCTGAAATCGTTACAGGACAGAGCTCCCCCTGATGAGAGACTTTTGTGCTCAGAGGCAAAGGCAGCCAGGAGTGGAAAGGAATGTTCCTGTCTCGTGGCAAACACCCCTGATGCAGCTAATGCATTTGGGACAGGAAGCTCTGCAGGTTTCTCCCACAGAGAACATTTGTTCAGGGATCTACATGGAGTGGCTGGTGCAGAGGGATCACCAAGGTGCATGTTTTTCATTAGTGCCATAACGGACTGGAAAGTTACAGAGACCAAGCTGGGTGGGCCAGCACAGAGCCTGAAACCCCAGAGGTGGAACCCAAGGAAGAAGAGGGGTGAGCTGGCAGCCCAGTAGCCACTGGTTCCCAACTATTATATGCCAGAATCCAACTCAGTTAACTGCTTTAGTGGGAGTAGCCTCAGCCACCCCAAATATCCCTTGGTCTGGGAGCAGACACATCACTCTTCCCTACAAGCCTCAGGCTGAGGTTAGCTCTGGGGGGATGATGCTAACCTAATGTCCATGGAGATGATCCAAGGGCTGGAGCAGCTCTGCTCTAGAGAGGGGCAGAGAGAGTTGCGGGTGGACTTCTGCACTTTGTCCTGTCCCTGCATCATCCCAACAGTGCCAAAGCTGACATGGGACCTGGGAACGCCCCTGACTCTCCAGCAGGGATGGACCTGCCAACCCAGCAGAGCCAGGCAAGGGCAGTGCTGCTCCAGGTGGGAATTAAGCCTCAGAGGGTCTTTGTTGATGGCATGATCCTGGCTCCACCAACTGCCTTCCCCTGGTGCTCAGGGTTTGGCCATGCACCTCCAAAGCTGTGCCTGCTCTGGGTGAGCAGCACACACTGCAGCCCATGGGCCACCACCCTGTGACAGGGGCTTTGAGCCCAATGCTGAACAGATCCTATTTTGGGGGGATATTAGGTGTGAGAGCCAAGGGTGCAGCTCGTGCTGAGACTTCTCCTGCCATGACTGCACTGCTCTGAGTGCCCTGCTTAGCTTGCTCAAACCTCCCTTGGGTTTGTCTGTGTAAATTGTGGTCACCACTGCACCTTCTGTGGGACCTCAGGCACTCTCAGGCCTTACATCAGGACACAGCACAGCCAGCTGGTTGGATGGCTTTGGGAAGTGGTGGCCACTCATAACTCACATTGTCAACAGGGTAACAAATATCTCTAAGGGTCTTCTGTGCTCAACAGTCCTGGATTGAGAGATCACCTAATGCAGAGAGGGCTGCAGTCACTAATGCCCCATCATTGCATCCCATCATGGCCACTGAGGAGATGGAATGGAGGCTTCATCCCTGAAGGCTGAGCCAGCCCCCAACATGTGAGCCAAGAAAACACTGCAAACCTGCTGTCCTCAGAGTGCCTGTTTCTGGAGTGGTCCCACTCATCACCTGTGCTACCTGACTGCTCACTGCAATGCCAGTCACAGTGATGCTACAAATGAGACACCCCACGAGAGGAACAAACAGAAAAGAGTCATTAAGAATAGGTAAATAAAAGATTTTAGTCTGTTGTTGACTGATCCAGAGAGAGCTCTTCCTCCAGATCATTAATTTCTTTTCCTCTAATATTTGAACATCAGTATCATAAGATTGGGAAGAAAATTCAAAAGTAAAAAACTTGATGCTTCCAAGAAGATACAGGACAGGACGAGGAGATCAGTAATTATAGTTTTGAAGAGCTATGGGTGGGACAGGACATCTCCTGTCATCTGGAGTCACCATCTAAGGCAATGCCTGAGCTTAAGGCAATATAAGAGCAGTGTCTGTTGCAGGTGCTGTGGATTGAGTTTTCCTGAATACTATACAAGTCGTTTCTCTGAAATACATTAATTTGCCTGTGCAGCTCAAACAGAAACAGTCACAGCTCCAGCTGGAAATAAGCCCAGCAGTTTTGTGTCAAAAATAGATTTTCTTTGGTTTTGTTCTCATGTCTTAAGTGATTACAAAGATCAGGGCCTCCATCACACACAGCAGAGTGTCCTGGACACAGCAGTTTAGCCACCTCTGGTGCCCCATGGACTTATCCAGCTCATGGCTTTTCTCTGAAGTGTTCTTCTGCATTTACTGACGAGGGAAAGCCTCTCTCCAAACTGTCTTACAAGCCTTTTGTTCTAGAAATTAGAATTACAAATAAGAAACATATTTTTAGAATGCCTTGAACCAGCACAGACTTCAAATGTGTCCATAGACAGAAGGTAAAGTGAAGCCAAGCTGGAGGGTGGTTGGAGAAGTGTGTAAACCTTTCATACTCTTCTGGAAGAAGCAAAATGGAGGAGGTTCCTCAGTGTGGTTGGGGAGTATGATGTCTGCTAAGCTTGTTAAGCAGATTTAGGCTTGAGGTTATATGTTCCAATGTGCCAATGGCACTTGGGACTCATTGCCCCTACCTGCAGCCATCTACCTGTTGGGTGACTGGTCAGATCCAGCTGCCAGTGGAAGGAGATAGGCATCCAGAGGGGCTGATTCATCCTGACCTGACAGATCTCCAAGATAGGGGAGATGAATCACCTTCTCATACCTCTCTCTTTGTTGGCTATGGGAGGAGTCTAGACGACTTGTTAAAAGGGCTGATTTTCAGAGAGACACAGTTAGGTAAGAGAAATCTTACCCTGAATCCTTCACAACTCCCAGTCCCTATTTCTAAAGTAGCCCAGGTCCTGAAGACCTTTACCAAAAACTTCTGGAACAAAAGTGTGTAAGAGAGATACTTTCCCTCCTCAGTAAATGCAGAAGAGCTCTTCAGAGAAAAGCCACGAGCTGTGAAAGTCCTTGGTGAACCAGAAGGGGCTGAACTGCTGTGTCCAGGGCTGTGGTGGCTGATGGAGGCCCTGATCTTCACAACCATCTTGCAAGCTGGTCACTACAACACCAACATTGCTGGACTGAAATCCCCAGCAGCCAGTGGCATTTCTAACTACCCAGCACTTGTCCAGCTGGTGTCATGATTGTGAAGAAGATCAGGAATAAACAAATCAAGCAATAATCCTCACACCAGCAACACAAGTTGTCACTTGCCAGTATAAGCATGTGTTGGAGGGACAACAGCAGAGCTGGGGCTTAGTTTCCTACCTCTTTAGAAGAAAAACCCCAACAATCAAACAAACAAACAGAACAGCTAAAACCCACTGAAACAGCTGGAACGGAACAGTTTTCTTAGACAAAGTGTAACAAACTCTACTCAGGAATCACAACAAACAGTAACAAATGATTGAAGCAAAACATCACAATCATTTGACTTATGAAGTCCAGAGACTTCACCTCAGGTCCAAGAGGTCCCTCACTGGCAAATTTCTGATGGCAAGAAAACCACTTTGGGATGCATCTCTGCGTGCTTGCCATGCTTAGACCCTTCTGCAGGAGCCATCACTGCCTTGGAGACAGAGACAGGACACTTGACCCATCATGTTCTGACCCAACATAGGCACTGTTTTGGTCTCAGACCAGGCAGAAGCACATTGTCTGGGGCTGAACCAGCTCAGCCAAGGACATTGAAACAAGTCAACAGACTGTATGTAAATCAAAATTTCCAAGATGTACCAGTGCTCCCAGAGCTTCCCACTGAACACACAGTGGGCAGCAACCCCAGGATGCAAACCTAGCAAGTGACATTGGCACCTTGAAGGGAGCATGTCACACCGGGGCCATTAGAAGAGACAACAGAGAAATATTCCTGAAGCTGAGGAATGCTGACCTTATCTGTCAACTACCAGGATTATCTTCAAACCTCTGTCTTTGTGCTGGAAGCCAACATAAGCACCTTTCCTGGTGCTCTGATGGCTCAGAGGGAGCTGCTTTGCTTTGCCACCCCGAGTTGTGAGTTGTTGACAGGAGCCCTTTCTTTTTCCCATATTCAAATACCAGATGTATGAATTTCTCATTTCTACTTTATAGCTGATGAAAACCAAGAAAGAGCAGAAAACAGGCCTGAGGCAGAGAGGCAACAGGTCCCAGCAGACAATGAAGTGGTCTGGAGTGATTACCAGGAGTCGGTCACCAAGGGCAAGAGCAGGATCTCTGTGGGATATGGGACTCAGACTGGGCAGAAACAAGTACTGTCTCACCTGTGCTTTTTCTGGCAATCTGTAATCTATTCTTCAGAAATCACTATGGGAGAAGTGGACCACCTCATTTTCAAACTCAGAGACTATCTGAAAAGAGTCTGCACCAGCAATGAGGCTGGGAATAGCAACACAGTTATAATGTAAATCCCCTGATCATCACCATTCAACCACATTCATGTTGTACACAGAGAAGGTTTTTTGGTACATGGGAACAAAACTGAAAACTCTCCCAGGTGAGCAATGGATGTGCTGACAGCTTCAGACAGCTTCAGTCCTCTTGTGCCATTTGGACATCAATCCACAAAGCAAACCTTGTCCACACTAAATTCCCCAGCCACAGACCACAGGGATATGGGCTCCTCAACCACCCTCTTCCATAGCCTGGAATTACTAAGACAGCCATAGTCAGGGCAGATCTCTCTCAGGCAAGTTTCTGAAGTTCCACGACCTTGCTACATGACTCCTCCTTTCTGTACAGGTCAGCTCAAGTAATGCCACAGTTCCCAGATAAAAGAGCCTCTTACCGGGTATCCCCAGTTGCTGTTCCCTGCCTGGGTTTTGGCATAATAGCTCCGGGATGTCCCATAGCCATATCCATCAGCCAAACCATCATACATGGAACCTGCAAATGCAAAAAACATGGTCAGCAGGAGCAAGAGGCACCAGCAGGTAGCCTTCAGAGCACAGGACTTTTTTTTTTCCAGTGAGTTTAGGTACTGAAGAATATCAGAGTTAGAAACCTTAACAGGAAGATAGGAAAGACAGGCAGAAAGTTGAGTCCTTGTCATTGCAGGAAACCCAGGGCAGATGTTCATTCCAGAAGAGCTCTTTGAAACTCCAGCCCTCAGACCACAAGCAACAGCCTAAGATTTGCAGCACAAAAGACCAACTGCCTTAAAATCTACAGCCAACAAGAGCAGAGGGGGTCAGAGACTAGGACAAGGTCTTAGGTCTTTGCTATATGAGAGGAAGTGGATGATATTTTGTGCTACATATCCTGGGATAGACTTCCCTTATTCTGACATGGAGGTATAAAAACCCTGCCTCTTCTCTGAAGGCAAAACCCATCCCAGACCCTTTCACTAGTCTGGCTTTCCTGGGCTGAATCCCAACAATCCCATCAACACTGGCAGCCTGAGCAAGGCTGACTAAATTCCATCAATAATAAATAACAAATAAATAAATAACAAATAATAAATAATAAATAACAAATAAATAAATAAATAACAAATGATGGGTAAATGATGATCAAGTCGATTTAATTCCTGGGGATCTGAAGTAGTGAAACATTAAAAACCCTAATTGCACTGCCTTAAGTTTCACTCCCCAGTCTCTAAAAGATCACTCTGTGTATTTTTACTTTCTTTTCCTGAAAACGTATTAAGCTTCATCATTATTTTTGGGGTGGTAGGGAAATACATGAGACTAGATCTTAGATACGTTTCATAAAGGGGCAGATTCCCTGGGACAGGAGGAACCCAACAGCCATTTCTACTGTCTCTCAGTGCTTTAATCAGTGTTTGGAATTCCCTGTCCCAGCCCCACTAAGAGCTCTTCCAGGTGTTTCTCACCACCAGCACAATCTTTGGATCCCTCCTAAGAGTATTTTACATGATGCTACAATTATCATTAGCAGAAAAAAATGAATCAAGTCATTCCCTTTCTGTGCTGGGATTCCTTCATGCCCCTTCAGATGGTCCACAAGAGTTGAAAGTCATTGAAGTTTCCTTCTCAAAAGTGCTCAATAATCGTGGCATCCCAAGGCCCGTTATGAGGAAGCGCAAACCCTGCGCTCCAATTAACTTCCAGGGGAAGCTCTGAATGTCTAACAAAGTACAAGATCAGGACTTACCTGTCTTAATTTATGCACCTAAACTGGTGGGTAATGTCAGAAATATCCTAATCTCTCTGATTGTTTGATAAGAGTCACCTCTTAGATAAACTGGATAAGCTCGACCACAAAGGCCCTGAAGCCACTCAGGTCTTCTTGAGCCCTGATCCCTGGAACAAATCTGGTTTATTGCCTTGCCTGAGGCACCAGAACCTGTTATGGTGATTTGGTTCGTGGCTAAAAATTCTTGCATTTTCTCAGGAAGATGGATCCCACAGCTGGGGTATAAATAATGAATTTGCTTTCTACTGTCAACAAGAGGAGCAGGGCTGCGTGGATGGCAGCATCTGAGGAACATTGCTGACCAAAGAGCAAGCAACAGCAGAGTAGTTTCACAGAGCTGTGCAGAAAACCACAGGATCTCATTTTTCACAGAGTCTAGAGACTTGGTGGGCATTGTTCCCTAAGATCTCTCCAGATCTGATTGCTCCATATAAATTAAACTGTGCAGAACTTGCTGATAAGCAAGGAAATGGCCATGGATGTCCAACAGGAGATACAATTCCGCTGTGCCCTTCCCTTTGGTCTTCCCACCCCACCCAGGGATTTCCCTGAAACTCCAGATCAAACATAAGTGCTGGGGTTCAGCAAGGCTGGGAGAGCTGGGGCTGTTCAGCTGGAGAGGAGGAGCCTGAGGGGGGATCTCATCAACCCTCCTCAATATCTCCAGGGGTGTCAGCAGGATGGGGCCAGACTCTTCCCAGCAGTGCCCAGTGACAGGACAAGGGGCAATGGGCACAAACTGGAGCACAGGAGGTTCCAGCTGAACATGAGGAAAAACTTTTGAGGGTGATAGAGCCCTGGGACAGGCTGCCCAGAGAGGTAGTGGAGTCTCCATCCCTGGAGACATTCCAAATCCATATGGATGTGTTCCTGTGGGATCTGCTGTAGGTGACCCTGTTCTAGCAGAGGGGTTGGACTAGTTGATCTTCAGATGCCCCTTCCAACCCCCACCACTCTGTGACTCTGTGACTTGAAAGGGTAAGTTTGGGCCAGGGCACAGAGTGAGGTAATGACATGAGTTCTGAGCACAAAGATAAAATGATCCCATGACAACAGTTCCTGGGAATTCCTTCTTACAGAGATCCTCTTGTTCTGTGCAAACTTCATGGAACTGCAGGGGGGAGTGTGTTCCTGGTGCTGTGGGTGGGCAGTTGGAGGTGTTTCTGGGCATGACTCACAAGTTACTCTGTCCAGTCCCCCCTGGGGACCATGTTTTTCCTTTCATAAGCCATTCTGGTCATTAGTTGCACTAAAAACTTTGGGGTTGAGCAAGAGGACACCAAAAATAAGCCAGTTTAGGCACACCTCTAATTTCTTGTATAAAACACCACTATGTGGCCAAATTCAAGAGACCAGGCAGTTCATGCAAGTTTATGTCCTTCAGTTGTTCAAGCTGCCTTCACTTCCAAGAACTTGTATATAAGAGCCTGTAAATATGTAATTATCTATAACCTCAAATGGCATTTTGAAGCTGCCTTGCTGGTTGGAGAAGGTGCTGCTCCTGTCACCACACAGCTGTGGTTTATTGCTTGGAGAGCCCAGGCTGAAGGCCAGGAGGAACCTGGGGATTTTCTGATGGTGATGGCTAAAGCAAACATCATCTTTGCTTAGTCCTGCAAGTTTAGATTCTTCTCTGCCTCGTTCACCTTAGGAGCCAGCTTGGAGGTGTGTCACCAGCCCCCAGGGAGAGGAAGGACATTCCTCTTTTCAGCCACCTCAGGGTTGGAGGCCATACAAGTTGGTCACAGGTCCCGAGGCTCTGGGATAAAACCAGACTATCTCTTAAAAAAAGCCCCACCCAACACTTAGGCAGGGGGTGGAAATGGTCTTTGAGGGAGATGCCTCTCTGGTGCTTTTTTCTAGCTATGTCCATATGTGTGTGTCCCATTTGTCATCCAAGCAGCTGTTTAGGTCTCTGAAGTGCCCTCTTGCACTTGCACAAACACAGAGCCAGTTAAACCCACTGTATCAGCAGTAGGTAACAGATGGGACAGAGGCAGAAAGGACATGGATGAGAATCACTGAGATGCACAACTTGCAATCAATGATGGTTGTGGGCAGAAAATACCACTGGGGGCTGCTCAAGTGCTGGCTGGGCTATCAGAGTAACCCCTCTCTCCCACCCCTAAATTGGCAGCTCCCCAAGGCACTTCCTTCAAAACGTGGTCAGTCTGAACTCTCATTTCACTTCAGTGGGACAGTTCACAACTATAACCTAATGATGACAGGTAAGGATTGCAAGACCATAGAATCATGGAATGGTTTGGGTTGGAAGGGACATTCAAGATCATCTAGATCCAACCCCCTGCATGGGCAGGGACACCTCCCACCAGCCCAGGCTGCTCCAAGCCCCATCCAACCTGCCCTTCAACACTGCCAGGGATGGGGCAGCCACAGCTTCCCTGGGCAACCTGGGCCAGGCTCTCACCACCCTTATAGTGAAGAATTTCTTCATAATATGTAATGTCAGTCTCCCTTCTTCCTGTTAGAGACCATTCCTTCTTGTCCCATCCCTCCCTGCCCTTGTCCCAAGGCCCTCCCCAGCTTTCCTGGAGCCCCTTCAGGCACTGGAAGGTGCTCTAAGGTCTCCCTGGAGCCTTCTCTTCTCCAGGCTGAACACCCCAACTGGAAATGGTCTTTGAGGGAGATGCCTCTCTGGTGCTTTTTTCTAGCTATGTCCATATGTGTGTGTCCCATTTGTCATCCAAGCAGCTGTTTAGGTCTCTGAAGTGCCCTCTTGCACTTGCACAAACACAGAGCCAGTTAAACCCACTGTATCAGCAGTAGGTAACAGATGGGACAGAGGCAGAAAGGACATGGATGAGAATCACTGAGATGCACAACTTGCAATCAATGATGGTTGTGGGCAGAAAATACCACTGGGGGCTGCTCAAGAGCTGGCTGGGCTATCAGAGTAACCCCTCTCTCCCACCCCTAAATTGGCAGCTCCCCAAGGCACTTCCTTCAAAACGTGGTCAGTCTGAACTCTCATTTCACTTCAGTGGGACAGTTCACAACTATAACCTAATGATGACAGGTAAGGATTGCAAGACCATAGAATCATGGAATGGTTTGGGTTGGAAGGGACATTCAAGATCATCTAGATCCAACCCCCTGCATGGGCAGGGACACCTCCCACCAGCCCAGGCTGCTCCAAGCCCCATCCAACCTGCCCTTCAACACTGCCAGGGATGGGGCAGCCACAGCTTCCCTGGGCAACCTGGGCCAGGCTCTCACCACCCTTATAGTGAAGAATTTCTTCATAATATGTAATGTCAGTCTCCCTTCTTCCTGTTAGAGACCATTCCTTCTTGTCCCATCCCTCCCTGCCCTTGTCTCAAGCCCCTCCCCAGCTTTCCTGGAGCCCCTTCAGGCCCTGGAAGCTGCTCTAAGGTCTCCCTGGAGCCTTCTCTTCTCCAGGCTGAACACCTCAACTCTCCCAGCCTGGCTCCAGAGCTGCTCCATCCTCTGATCATCTTCATGGCCTACTCTGGACTTGATCCAACAGCTCCATCTTGCACTTAACCCCTGTGACCCCTACTACATGCCCACCTTGTCCTGCCCCCCCCCCCCCCCCAGCTGCCATTGATGATGGCAAAGCAAACTGAGACTTCACCTGACCCAACGTGCCTGTGCTTGATGAGTTATTTATTTTCTTCAAAGGCAAATTTACACTCATTGAAGCTAAGAGACTGCTGGTGAGGAGAAGATTTGTGTTCAAAGGGCTGTTTTTCAAGCATGACAGTGAAAGGCTTCAGCTGGACACATGAAGCCACCAGGGAGCTTTGTGGAAATGGATGCATGGGAATAAATATTAATTTGCGGCGGTGAAAGGCAAGACAAGAACCAGTCCCTGGTAGTGCAGGCTGGGTGAGTTAAATCAACTATGCACAGCTTTAAAACAATAAGGATGATTAAACATAGGAAAAAAAGTAGTAGAGAGAAGAGGGCCCGTGGGAGGCACAAAGCAAAGCCTGATGCCTCCTGCCAGAGCAGCATTAGTGAAATCGCAGGAGCTGAGATTCTTGCAGGAATGACCCAACTTTGCTCCTGCCTTCCAATACTCTGAGGTTTGTGAAAGAGTGAATGGCTTCCACTGAATCATCTCATGCTGGGGAAGGTTACAGAAGACTTCCAAAGGTTTGTTATCTCCAAAATCTCCTCTTCACAGCAGTCAAGATTGCCATTAGAATACGTGGGATCACATCAGAGGTAGGTGGGATTTCTCCCCTCAGCCACAGCCAGCACAGAAAACCTCTGAATCACAGCCTAGCTGTCAGACAGTTGGGTACAACACTCCTTTGTTGTCTTTCCTCAGACCTTTGCTCCCTCCTCTACCCTGCCAGCCAGTGATGAGCCACTGGAAAAGCTTTTCTTTAGCCAGAGGACTCTACAGCCTGATGCTGTTGGCTCTGAGGAGCTGGTTCAGCCTTCCCTCCTGCCACGCTGCTGAAATTCCTTTCTCCTTGAAAACTTGCATTACTCACAAATTCAGATGGAAACATCCAGTTAACTCTTCATCCATGGTAAGAAGATATGCCTCAGAGCAGACCCCAGACCCAGAACCCCAGCAGGGCAGACCCCACAGACCCCAACCTCTGCAGCCACCCTTGGAAACACCTGTAGCTGCTGCACTAAGAAAAGGTCCCACTCTGGATGCAGATTTATGCTGCTTGCCACTGTCTTCTGCTCACTGCTCTACTCCAGTGAACACCAGTTTGAGCCCAAATGGATCATGTTGCCCTGCTGTGACATGTGTATATGTTTGCTGTCACTAGATCTTCAGAGTGTGGCTACAATGCCTTGATCTTCTTGAGTCCAAATAACCAACTAATTTTATGTATTCATCAGTTAACAGGACTTTGAAGGAATGTCTGTTGACCCTCTTAAGAAACTTCAGTTATGGAATATAACAACACCCATCCCAGCTACATGCAAGAGGGGTCCATGTCCGTGCTCCCTGTCCTACATGCACAGGTGTTCCTGAAGCTGGGAAAGCTGCACCATGAGCTCCTGCTCCAACCACAGATCAAAGTGCAAAACTAGCCACCTGGACCTGAACCAACATCTCAGCAGACACATGCAGGAAACAATCTGGGTGCAGAAGGAGAAAAGCACTTGAATTCTTAACGAGGGGCTCTGGGAGTTCCACAGCTTATGCTGCCTTTGAGGAGCAGCTCTGAGCAGTCATAGGGGGGGACGTAGCTGAGGTTGGAGGAGCATTTGACCAGTAAGACCCTCCACACCCACAGACCCCTGTAGCTTGTAGGAAACATTAATGCTTCTCTTCATGTCTGCTCAGCCAACCTATGGACCAACAGCAGCAAGAATCCATACTTGAACATTCAGCCTGACCCTCTTGGGCTTCAAACCAGGAGAAAAGCCCTAAAATAAAGGCAGCTTCTTGCCCTTCTGGGATTCCATCCAGAAACACATTGGGAGCAGTCGAAGTGGTGAAGCAGCCAGCAGGACCTTGGTGCTGACCAACCTCTTTGTGGTGAGAATGGGAAAGCCTCAGCCCCTGGGAGCTGGATGTGACTCAGCTTCCCTGGGACACAGAAACCAGAGCTGCACATTTCCACGCAATTCCCATTCCCAGACATTTCCAAAAGTGTCTGGAGGAGGAGTTCAGCTCCAGCCTGTCGAGCAGAGACGGGCAGCTTGGGAATCTGCTTTTCCTTTTTTTTTTTTTTTTTCTTTCCCAGAGGTTTCACCTGGGCTCCTCTCCAAGAGGAATAATCACCCTCTGCCTCCCTTCCTTCCTGCCTGCGGGTGGCAGTGGGTGATGTCTCTCTGCCCCCTTCCCCTTGAAACAAAACACCCCTTCACTGGGGAGGGAGGCTGCCACTGCCCCAGTCCCCATCCAGAGCCTCTCATCACACCCTGGTTTGGTTTTTTTTTGGGGGGTTGTTGTTTGTTTGTTTGTTTGTTTGTTTGTTTTGGTAGGTCCAGCACCATAACACCCTAAGCAATAAACCCTCCTGAGGTAGGAGATTTACATCTTCCATTTTGATGGCAGAAGAAAGCTTTCCTTGCCCTGTCCCCCATCCACCCCCTGGACTCCATGTCCACAAACACACACACAAAAAGAGAAAGCAGAATTGTTCCTGGTGGTGCCCATCACGGGGCCCTGCTCACATGCCATCCATCCAGGAGCTGCCCTGTTCCTTTCACTGCAGCAGCTGCCAGGCATTACAGCCAGGATGGCTCCCATGGGAACACCTCCTCCACTTCACCTCCAGCCTCATGCTTCTCTTGGGGAGGCAGCCCAAAACGTGTGTCTGGACCATGACACCCCACCAGAGCTAGATTCAGCTTCACAATCCAGCTTGGAAAAGCTTCTGGTCAAGCCATAGTCCCCAGAAGAGGTGGCAGAGACTGGCCCAGCTCACCCAGCTTTCCAGCTGCTCACTCCAGACTTGGCTGAAGGGTTCAGCCCCAGCCCCAGTTCCCACTTCTCCCCAGAAGCCTTGGGCTTTCCTCTCCCAGTGGACATGGCTGGAGCAATGAACTCGTTGCAGCTGCTGGTGAAAGCACCTCCCAGAGCCAGGAGGTTTTGTTCTGCGCCTGCTGCAACCCTCTGGGTCTGCAGCTCCTGGCTGGGGAAAGCTGGGACTGATCTCCCAATTGGCTTTCTCTGTACGCAAGGATGGTGAAGAAAACCATCTGCCAAGCCTTGACCCAAGAAGAGAGGTATTCCAGTAGGAAACCTGGCTCCAGGGCTCAGCTCACTGCTTGCTTTCTGTGGCACAGACTCAGAGCATGGAGGTGGCCAGGCTGCCAGGTCCCCTGCACCCCTTTCTGCCCATCTGCAAATGGGAGGGGGCTGCAAAGTGTCCCCAGTGACCCAACACAAGCTGCTGAAGTAAGGAAAGGACATCTCTCCTCACTCATGCCCTTCCTACCACTCTCACTGGGGTCTCCCAGAGGTGCCCGCACTTCTCAGCCTGCAAATGGGAGACGTGTTGGGATCTTCAGAGGTGAATCCCAAGCTCAGGTTCATGTCCTATGTGTCGGCAGAGCTGCCTGCTCTCCACCTGCTCAGGAGACAGCTGAGCCCCAGCTGGAGGCTCCTGGCCCCATGGCACAGTGAAGAGCAACACTGTTGGCTTTGGCCATCAGAGGAGGGGATGGGTCTGGTGGAGGATTCCAACCATGGGAGCACTAGCAAAGAAGTATTTGCAAAGGTTGGGCAGCTACTCCAGCTTTAAAGCCAGGGAACAAATGGTTAATAGAACCCCACTGAAATGTCCAAGTGCCTGGGGGATGTGGAGCAGCCCAGGGAATCAGCTCCACCAGGGAGGGAGTCGATGCATCCAGCTCTGCATCGTGTCCTAACTCTTCCATCCAGGGCAAGAAACCTCAATGTCCCCTTCCTGGGGTAACCCCTCAAAGGCACAAACCAGTCTGTCCCCCTCAGACAACCCCCCCCAGAAACACCCCAGAACATCTGCTCTGTCCCCAGAGGGGCGTTTTACCTCGGTTGGAGTGGCCCACGCTGGACGACACCGATGACTTTTGCTTCTGCCTCTTCACCGTCATCATCACCTGCTCCTGGACCCGCTGTTTTCCCGTGCCCTTCGTTTTCAGCTTGTGGTCCGAGGGCAGGGCCAGAGTGGAGCTGGCCTGGTCCTGGAAGCACTCGTAGGCCAGGGCTGTTTTCAGCGGAGAGTGGAGCATGTCTGCAGCAGGGCTGGGGGGCAGGAGAGGGGCTGCTCTTCACCTGACCGGGCACCGCACGAGCCACCCGCGAACGCGTCTCCTGCTGGGGTTAATCTCCCGAAGCCCTCCTTGCCATACGCCCCCCCCAGGGCCGAGGCTGTCTCAGGGCTCCTGCTCCCAGCTCAGCTCCCCAGCGTGTGAGCAGGAAACACCCTCTGCCAGACTGGATATACAGCCCTGCCCGCACACACCCACGCGCTCCCCGCTGCGGGGCTCCCGCGCCCCAAACTGCCTCCCCGCGCCCAGATCCAGGGGTCCCGGGGGGGAAGCAAAGGGGGCCAAGGAGGAGCAGGCAAGGTGGGCAGGTGTGGGTGGACATCACTGGCCTCTTCACTGTGAGGGGCTCCTGGGAGAGGCTGTGTGGGGCTGGGGTGCAAAGGGTGCTCCTGGGCAGCTGGAGGGTCTCCCACACAGCCTGCCCACCTTGTGTTGTAGCATTTCCCTGGGTCTAAACTGGATGAAAATGGTGGGTCAGTGCCTGGGGACGCCCCTGCTAGTTGAAGGCAGTGTGGCTGATGCTGTGGGTCAGAACAGCAAAACCACCACGGTGCCTGTTCCTGCCCGGGGCTTGGGCCTCCATCCTGCCCTGGTGCTCCCATGTCCCACAGCCCCCTCTGCAAAGCCCTTCCTCTGCCCACACAGGCTGCAAAACTACCCCCTGAGCCCAGGGCTGCAGGGGTCATGGAGGGTCCTGCTGACTGCAGGGTCCTGCTGTGCTCGTGGTGTGAGACCTCCTCCCAAAGGGGGTCCCACCTTTTGCAGGGAGAAATGAGGAAGTCAGGGCAGCCACCAGGGCAGGGACAAACTTTGCAAGGAACTTGGGGCAGCAGGGAGAAAACTAGGACTTGCAGCAAGCAGAGTAGAAGATAAAATGGCTGTGCAAGAAATTACATGCCAGGTTATGAATTTGAGCAGAGAATTACCTCCCTGCCAAGCCACACTGCAGCAACTCATTTGCAGGGATTCAAACACCCTGGTGCTGGTGTGACCAGTTTCAGGTCACAGCAAGCACTGACAAAGCTCCTGCCAAGCCACAGGAGGCTGATAGAGGAGAAGAGGCACAATCCCAACAGAAGGAAGGCCAAGAGGAGGGTGGCCAGGGCAGAAGCTTCCTGGGCCCCCCAGCATGAGGTCCTGGGTGCTCATGTCAGCACACAGCTCAGAGAAGGGCCAGGAGGAGCAGGGTGCTCCACACTTCTGCGTGGAGGGTGATATAGTGGAGGCTGCCCATAGGAACGGGGCTTTCAGCTCACAGCTGCTGGGTTCCTCCACGAAAACAGAGGTGAAGCACCTTGTTCATTCCCATTCATCAGGTTTTGTGTTACCCTGGTGGCTCACGAGCACGTGGTGCCACGTTTCACAGGGACAAGAGCAGTGTCAGAAAGCACAGGATATGCTCCTGGGAACATTGTGCACCTTCCTCTTCTGATTCCCCAGCACGTTCCTCCAGTGAAACCCAACAGTAGAAACCAAATCATTGTCAATGAGACTCCTGTGTCTAGAGAGTAATTACCTTTGGTCCCCTCTCACCACACCTCCTGAAACCCCACCCAAGGGATGCAGTAGCTTCACTCTGCTCCATCGACCAACCAGCCTGGACATTCAGATCATGCCCAAGCAAAGCCAAAGCAGGATAAGTGCTAAACATTGCCCTAAACTGAGTGGCAAATGCCCAGTGAGATGGAGGAGGAGTTTCTGCTGCTCCTGTTGCATTTCCCAGAGAGGGGCTAAGCCTATGCCCTTCCAGTCCAGGCAAGGACCAGCCAAGCAATACCTGGGAGTTGTTTTCCTCTGTCCTACTTGTTTCTCCTGAAAGCTTGTTATCGATGCCAAACGCTGTTTGCACAGATCAATGACAGGCTGTCAGTGTCAGGTGGCTTCAGCACAACAAAGTGCCCAGCTCTTGCAAACCTGTAATGTCATTTTCCCCCGCGGCAGGGAACAGTCCTCACCCTGTCCTCGCACGAGCAAGCCAAGTGTTTATCACATCCCCTCATTTGCTGGTGGATAATCCAACTGCTCCACGCTGGCATCTGCCCTGTTTCATAATCCACCCAAAATGCTGAGCTGGGCTCTGGGGCTGGGGCAGCTCAGAGAGGCTTTCCAGAAACAACAGCCTCTTTGGGCGAGTTTGCACGTTCTAGCCCAAGGGAGAGAATCTCCCGGGTTGCTGCAACAGCTCCAAAGCTGCATCTAAAAGAGCAAAAGGGAGTTAAAGGAAGGAGTTGGTTGCACTTCTGTGTCAATGGCCATTTCTGCTCTGAATCACGAGCTGGGGATGCTTGGCTGGCAGAGCACGGGGAGCAGCAGCACCCGAGCTTGCACCCACCAGTGCCTGGAGCAAATAATTCCCTGTCTGCCTTTCTGTCTGGAGCTCCCAGCCAGGGAGAAGGTTGAAAGGGAAGCAAAGGTCGCGTCGAATTAAGGGCACGACGGGTGAAAGATTGGCAGGGTGAAAAAAAAATTAAAATAATAACAATTGATAATAAAATAATGACGAAAAGAAGAAGTAGAAATAACTGGGCAGGTGGGGAGTGGAGGGAGCGGAGGCCGCGGCTGCGGTGCCGGCTCAGGAGCCGCGCATGGTGATGCCGTGAGTCAGGGCTCCCCACCCCACCCCGGGACACACCTTGTGCATCTGGCCTCTTCAAAGCATTTTTGTGCGAGTTCCTGGGATTCCTGCCAACTGGCTGATTGCAATCAAAGGGCCCGATCCTGCTCCCAGAGTGGTGCAGGGGGGGAGGTTTTGCTGTTCAAACTTGTCGGGTGCTCCTGAGCTGGAAGTGTCGAGGGGGTCGCTGCAAAATTAATTGGTCCCTAAAACTGGGGACAAGGAGTCCTGCTGTGGGTTTTTTTTTTGCATTTAGGGTTGATTTTCCTCAGGAGGGTGGTCACCAGGAGGGATAAATTAATTGGTCCCTAAAACTGGGGACAAGGCATCCTGCTGTGGGGTTTTTTTTTTTGGCATTTAGGGTTGATTTTCCTTGGGAGGGTGGTCACCAGGAGGGACAGAGTTGCAGGTGCTGGGAATTTCCTTTCTTTCCCAGGATAATGCCATTTTCTGAGCAATGACTCAGCCTTGCCCCAGCACCCCTGAGACTTCCCAGAGCCTGGCAAGGTTTTTCCAGAAGGAAACTTGCTCTTCAGATTTGCAAAGTCCTAGTTTCACTCTGCTTCTCATGAAAGACTTTCTTCTGTGGGACCAGAGAGTGCCACAGGAACGGGGCAGATGAAAAGCTCAGATCCAATGGAGTAACCAGGATCCAGCTGAAAGTGAGCATGGAGCTGCCAAGTTGAGGAAAGCCAGGCAGAAGCTGCTGAGACACATGCATGGGTTGCTTCTGAGTAAAACCTCCCTCCACTTCTCACATACGTGTGGCACTGAGATGGTTTTGGGCTGGTGCTGTGGGAGGACAAGAAGATGACAGCACTGAGCAGATCATGGGCTGGCCAGTGGTGGAGTGGGTAGAGTTCACCAACCCCAGAGACCTGCCATTGTGCATGGGAGCTTAGGGCAGGAAGGGAAAGAAATTCCTGACTTCTCCACAAAAAGGAGGGAAGGCTCATGTAGCTCAGCTGGGAAGCTCCATGCAGCAGGATGGAAGTCTTGGGTAATGGAGACCAAAGTACCTGGGAACAGATTGAACACATCATTAAGGTGTGGCCTAACAGAAACATGGAATAATTTAGGTAGGAAGGACTGACCCTCTGCCCAGAGCAGGCCCAGCTTTGCTGAACTGAGTTGGGAGCCAGTTGCTCCAGACCTTGTCCAGTTGGGTTTTGACAGAGATCCCACTGGCCTCTCTCCCAGTATTTGACCACTCTCGTGGTGATTTTTGTTTCCAGGTATCTAAGATGAATTTCCCATGTCCCAGCTTCTTCTGGTTGTTTCTCTTTCTCTCCTCATGCATCTCAGAAGATCTGTCTCCATGTCCTCTGCATCCTCCAGTTAATTAGCTGCAGAGAGTTGTAAGTTCCCTCCAAACTTTGTTTTCTTAATCTGAACCAACCCAGCTCTCCCAGCTTTTCCTTTTGTCCTCTGCTTCACTCCTGACCATTCTGGGGCTGGAAAGCAGGCTAAGCCCTTGTCCTTGTCAGCTGGACCTCCATGGGCTCACATTCTTGGTTATCTGCTTTTGCTACCCCTGTTTGTGGCAGATGGTACATGTGATGCCCACAAAGGGACAGCAAAGAAGAGCAGGACATCTGGAGACCACCCTTAAAGCTCCATGCAAGAACCTGCAGGTACTGGACAACAGGTCCAAGGTCAGTGCTGTCAAAGCTTGTCCCTTCTGCCTTTCCCTGCTCTTGCACATCCCCTGGCAAACAGTCATATCCCAGGTCCCACCTTAGATGAGCAACAAGATCACAATTCTGAGATGCTTGTCAGCAGCTAAAAAGGGTCTTGGTCAGCAGGTCACTCTGGAAACAAGCACCAGGAGTGGCCATGCAGCTACCAGGGAAGGGCAAGCATCAGGGAGGTGCCCTGGGAGGGGAGGAGGTGATGGAGAAGGAAGGAGCTCTGCTTCCCCTCAGGAAGAAGGCCATCAAGTTGGCCAATCACCCAGTTTTCATCTCCTTGTGTTCCCATTTGACTTGAAGAGCCTCTACAAAACCAGCCAAGGAGCTGCTGATCTCCTCCCATCTTTACCCTGTGGGGAAATGTCCAGTGAGCTCAGCCTGGACTTGTCTCTTCACCACCTCTGTGAAGGAGACACTACACCCCAAGGCTTGCCATCTGGGACCTTGCTGGTAAAGCCCTTTCTTGCTGCAGCCCTTGCCCAGCAGCCCAAGAGCAAAGATTGCGTGAAGATCCCAGCTCAGGATCTCGGGCTGGTCCTCTCCCAGGGACTTCCCTGGTGCTGCTGAATATCAGTGGCAGGTTATTACATCTGCAGGAGAGGACACGTGGGAGGGGATGGGTGCAGTGAGGGACTCTTTGTGCTCATGGCACTTACCCTGGGTGGTGTCACAGCCTGTTCTCAGGGACCAATTACCTGGGGCTGCTGCGTGAGGCGTCCCTTGAAAGTGGGCAATACCACTGAGAGAAGCATTGGTCTCCATGGCTGTGTCATGCTACTGCCCACCACTGTTGGAGTAAGTGCACTCAGATGGAGGAGAAGAGCCCACACTGCCATGAGAAACCCCAGAGTTGACCTAAGTTTGCTTCAGAGGCCCCGAGAGGTGCATGAGTGTTGCCTGGGTGGTGCCTGCAGATGCAGTCAAGTCAGGTCCTGCCACACGTATCTGCTGCTTCCAGGAGTGGTTGGAAGGAGGGATGGGGTGTGGGGCAGCATCTCTAGAGGTGATGCTGCCAGGCCTAGGAGAACATGAACACAGAAAATCAAAGAGAAGCCCATGCCCACCATAAGTCAAGAAATAGGTCAGGGGGGTGGCTACAACCAAATGGGTGTGAATGATCTGGGGTGGAGAAGGATGGGTAGGCAGACATCTCAGCCAGGATGGGACGTGGATTCCTCACCTTCCCACGCCCATCATGATCTGGACCAGCTCAGAAATGCTGCAGGGAAGGGAGCCTTTGTTCCCACCATGGAAGACGTAGAGATGACAGGGTCAAATTCCAGAAGGGGGTGAGTGTGTCCCCGGCACGAGGGTGCCCTCGATTCCTGGGGGTTGTGAAACGGCTGCTGGGGGAGGAGACCTCACGGAGCAGCTTATGCAAGGATTTAGTAACGTATCCCAATGTGACCCGACTTGTTGAAGCTGCCTCTGGTGGGGGGAGTGGGGAGAGGGAGGTGATCACACCATTGTCCCCCCGGGACAGCCGGGGAACAGCGGGGGAGGGCAGGGAGCACCGCGTGGCCACGCCGAGCCTGGCAGCACCATCGCTCCGGCACCGCTGGCTCTGCAGGAACCTGCACGTGTTCCTGGCACTGGTGGAGACTTTTCCCTGCCCTCCAGAGCTCTGTGTCAGTGCAGGGCTTTGGGATGAGGTTTTGTTTCTCCCCACACGCTGCCATAGGGAGGCCCATCAGCGTATCATCCAAGCACAAAGTTGGTCATGGTTGCCCTCTCATGGGGGGAACAGAGCAGCCCAGGCATTGGGATCACCAGTTTGTGGTGATGCCATCTCACTGCCTGTCCTCCAGGCCTGGTCTCTTGCCTACCTGAACTCCAGGAGGAGTTGCCAATGTGGGTGAGTCCTCTGCAGATGAAAACATTGGGCTGATCCCATGTGCACAATGTCCTGCACCATCAATCCCATTGGTATCTGACACCAGCACCACTCAGGGCTGCTGCCCACTGGGGTCCCAGTGTCCTTCTTCAGGCCAAGTGTCCTTCAAATCAAAGCCTTGCTCATCTCCTCCTCTGGAAAAGCAGATGCTGGAGGGGTTTGCCTCCCCACCCTCCTTGATGTCTCACCATCCTGCTTTTGAGAAGGTTCTGATACCTGCACAGCACCTAATTCTTCCTTGGAGTGAGAAGCACCAGGCCATGTTGATGAGGATCCTCCTCCACCTACATGCAGGGCCAAGACATCCCCTCTGCAGTCCTTGGAGGAGCCTCAGCTGCTGTGATAAGCCCTGGCCAAGGAGGGGAAGAGAAGATGACTGAAAAGAGGACATAGACTCCCAAGTTACTCCTAAGACCAAGTGATCAGCACCAGGGTCCCATCGGGGAAGGCTCTGGGGTGCCATGGACTGTGGCAGCACATCCCTGCTCCATGCTGGGCATGTTCACCACATGGGGGACACATGGTCCTCCATCCCATTCCACCCCATGGGCCCAGACGTCCAGTGGTGTCAGGGTCAAGCACAGGGAGACAAAGTGGTGTGTGGGGATGAAGAGGGCACATGGACATCCAGGGTCCAGGATGACAGGGATGACAGGGAGCAGAGGAGTCCTCACAGCCCATTGGTTACTCACCTGCCATACTCTGTGGGGTGCAGGAGGGACTTTGATGATAATAATCCCAGTCCTTGAGGATTAACCAAGAAGCTAATTCTCTAATCTAAATAAACTATTCAATAAAAATAATTAATTATGTAATTATTGTTCAAGAAAATGGTTAATAAAAACTATGAGCCAACCAACAGATTCCTGTGAGTCACATAACTAGCTAGAATATTGTTTGTTTTAATAGTGGTATCTATTACTAGTTTTTAGAGATAATATTTGAGGCTCATCTGTACCTGTCACATGCAGGTTCTTTCTTTCACTCATGTCTGGTTTCCAGGGTCTACACTGACCCAGGTTCTCAGGCTGGAGAAGTATTCAAGTCTTCACCTTCATCCTGACAGGGGACAAGCAGAGTTTCAAAGCCAGTTTATGGCCAGACCCATGAACAGTGCTCAGATAACACTTCTGGAGATGAGGCAAGGAGCTTCCTTGATGTCCAAGGGGATGTTCAACTGTTGGAACTGTAGTTGAACCCTCCGTGCTGATCCTCCTCAGTGCTGAGCACAGGGGAGAATCACATCCCTGCTCCTGCTGGCCACACCATTCCTGATACAAGCCAGGATCCCATTGGCCTTCTGGGCCACCCAGGCTCACACTGCTGGATCATGTTCAAAAGCTGTCAACCAGTGCTCCCGGTTCCCTCTCTGCTGGGCTGCTCTCCAGCCACTCCTCCCCAGTCTGTAGCACTGCCTGGGGTGATGGTGGCCACAGTGCAGGGTCCTGCACTTGGCCTTGTTGAATGTCATCCCAGCCTGTCCAGGTCCTCCTGCAGCTTCTTCCCACCCCCCAGCTTGGTGTCATCTGAGAACCTACTGAGGGTGGCCTCCATCCCCACATCCAGGTCATCAATAAAGATGTTGGACAGGACTGGGCCCAGTGCTGATCCCTGGGGACACTGCTGGTCACTGGGCACCAGCTGGATGCAGCTCCATTCACCATCACCCCCTGGGCCTGCTCATCCAGCCAGTTTTTGACCCAGTGAAGAGAAACAACAAACCAACTATCCATGAGGGAATGTCCTGTACATGCCCTGGTGCAGGGAAAGCAGGTTGTGGTTCTTGCGCCAGCTCCTCCTACCATTGCTGAGCCCAGCAAAGCCCAAGTGAGATGTGTCATTGTCAAGGGCTGGGTCCCTTTTTCATATCTTCTGTGGGATGCAATAAGCAATTTCACGTGTGTGGGTGATGCTGCCCTTCACTGGGGGGAAATCCTGGACAGATTTAGGTTGGAAAGGACTTGGAGAGGTCCTGAGTCCAACATCATGTTCAAAGTAGAGCTCAGGTTGCTCCAGTCCTTGCCCACCTGAGTTTTGAATGTCCTCAAAAACCCTCCCACCCCAGGGCTGCATGTGTCTCACAGGAAACACCAGCTTCTGGCCAGTGTCACTGGTCCTTTCTTGGTGCAGCCAGAGCTGGTGGCTGCTGGGCAAGCCTGCTCCAGCTTTTGCTTCTCCAGGCTGAGGGCACCTCCTCCTTCAGCCTCCCCATACGTTGGGTGCTCTGGGGCATCTTCCCTGACAGCAGAAAAGTGGGAGCTGCAAACACCCCTGTGACAGCTAAAACGTGGTTAACCCTGGGTCCTACCACCTGTGTTTGCCATTTCTGCAGAACTCAAGGCTGCAGAGTGAGGATGCCAAGGATGCAGAGCAGATTCACCACTTCTGTGACACCAAAAAGCAATTTCTCTTTTCTTTAAAGACAGAGTAACAGCTGAGGTTGGAGCACACATATAATTTCATTAAAATTAAATCATTAAGGACTGTTTTACTGCCTAGGAATGACTGAAAAAAAGAAATAATCTTACCTTGCTTCTGTAGATCAAAGTGCTTGGTCTTCCTCTTGTAATAAAAACAGTCTGAAATTTTATACAAATTATTGCTGTAGAAAACCAGAAAGGATGTTCCAGTAGTTAGTAAGTAGCAGCTGCCCTCAATCATTTTTAACTTCCGACTTCAGTTGACTTGGCAAAATAAATTCTGTGCAGAAATGAGTTTACTTGGCAGCTCCACTTCATATTCTACTTGAGGCCTCATGATCTGGAAATTTTCTGCCCTTGTAGGCAGCTGAATGGGAGTGGAAGGATCTCGTTGCTGCAGCCCAGCAGGAGCTGTTGGAGGAAAGGGACCTCCTAGGGAAGGGAAACTGTGTCCTTGGCACAACATGTGGCCTTCCAAACACTTCATCTGGAGTGGGAAGGAAAAGCAGCCACATTTGTAGCTAGGACACCTTTTTGGCTTTGGGCAGTACACAAAGTCATGTCTCCATAGGTAGGACACAGAAGCGTTGGTCAAGAGGACTTAGCCCAGGGATGTCCCAAGGGTCTCCCCTGCTTGGTGACATTGGCAGTGTCATCAGAGCTCATGCAAGGGGCAGAGACTAATCCCTGGTCCTGAAGCAGGCAGCATGGACAGGGGTCCTGGTCACCCTGCTTTGGGACATCCATCTTCAGAGCAGGTTGAATCTATGGACTTCAGCCCCACGTGGTGGCCTGTGACATATTTATTATCCTCAGAGGGTTTGGTGGGGTTTTTTTGTCTGGCTGAAATGTCAGAATTAATTTGAGGGCAGTGGTGGGGTGGGGCTTTTAGAGCAGGAAACCCAGGCTTTGTCCTAAAGAGCTGGTGGAATAACCCAAAGCTGATGAGTGGGCTGATGATGGAGGAGCCTGGGGCAGGACTGGAACTGCTCCTGGCCCCCCTTCCTCAGCAGCACACACATACCAAGGCAGGTTGCTGACTCTGACTCCATGCTGGGACACAAACACACAGGAGACACCAGCAGCTGATGATGTGTGGTCCAAATTTCTCTAAGGCCCAGGACAGCAATCCCAGCAACCCAGAATCTCAACAGCCCCAATGTAGCTGCTGGAATGGCCTCTGCAGCCTCCCAGCATCTTCCCACAGTGGTCTTTCCCCACAGGTAACACAAGTGTCCTGAAGACTCAGCCTTGTCCCAGGGTTTCACAGTTGATGTTGCTCCAGGGGACAGGAGGCTGCACCCAAAGTCTGACCTATCTTGGCTGCTGGGGATGGCTGTGGGGAGGATACTTCCTGGACTCTTCCTACCAGCAGATGGAAAACAAGGACTTGAGGGGAAAACAAAGAAGTTGCTGGTGATTTGGGGCAGGTGCCTTGTACTCCATTAACACATGGATCCCACAGCACTGGAAGTCTAAGAAGACAGATGCCTCTTCTGAGCAAGGCTGGTTGCACTGGGTCCTGCTCTGGAGCAGGGGAAGGACCAGGTGACTTTCTGAACTTCCTTTCCACCCTTCAACATTCCAGTCCTTCCACTCCTTGAGCACCACAAGATCCCTTCCACTGGGACAATGGGATCTCATGGCAGAGGCAGCAGGGACAAGCACTCAAGCACTGACAGGGATGCTCTGCTACATGACCACCTTGGAAGAGACAAGCTGTGCTGCCCAGGTGCCTGGCCCAGGCCATCCTGTGCCTCTTGCAGCTGCCCAGGGCTCAGCCCAGACCCCTGCACACACCATGCTCAGCAGAAGGGGCTGCTGGTCATTGCCACCTGCCCAACACATAGCCAGGCCCTCCCAGGGGCTGAAGGTACCCATGCTGTCAGCACCCATCCCTGTGGGTGTGCCAGCACCAAATTCCTGCT
>NW_009951911.1:492262-501908 GCF_000747805.2 Chaetura pelagica | reverse complement strand
TCCTGCTGCCCAGAGATTTCAGAGTCATTGGCATGAAGCTCATTCACATCATTGATTGTATTAAAGGCAACAAGCTCTTTTATGGACCCATGTCCTAGGCGGGTGGAAAGGAGAGGAGGAGCAGACCTGCTCAGGCATCTGCATGAACACTCTCCTGCAGCCAGGCTGCCCTTTGGACCAAGGCTCCTGGAGCTGGGAGCTGCCTTGCCAGACAAGTTTTCAAAAGGCAGCTATCAGCTCCTTGCTCTCAAACACGTGTTACTGTGACAGAGGCAGTTTATCCTCTGCTGGAATTGAGCAACTCCTCCCTCCTCTTGCATTACTGAAGCCTTTCAAGCATCATTTGATAAGCAGGATGAGTGCAGCTCCTCCAGCATTGCTCCATCTTTTGGCGTGCTTTCCTCTGCCAAAACTGCATTTCAAGCTAACTATAAATTATGCTTCATGTTTGGCTTTCATCTGCTCACCATGCAACGGGCGAGAACAAAGGCCACCAGGTGCCACACCAAGGCAGGAGAGCCAGGGGCAGGGTGTAGGGACAGGTAGCAAGTCTGCTGGAGGAAGCAAAACAACCCCCTGTCAGTCTTACATCAGAGATGTGGAAAGCTGGGGTGGCTCCTGCTGGCAGTGAAGGAGCTGGGTTATGGAGGAAGAGAGGAGGGGAGAGAGGGCAGAGAAATCTGCTTTTCCTGCAGGGTGCTGAGCAGTTACAGCAGCAGAAGCAGCAGCAGAAACAGCAGCGGAAGCAGCAGCAGACAAGGGGGCAGGCAGCCCCTGTCCAGCAATCATGGAATGGTTTGAGTTGGAAGGGGCCTTAAAGATCATCTAGATCCAACCCCCTGCATGGGCAGGGACACCTCCCACCAGCCCAGGCTGCTCCAAGCCCCATCCAACCTGCCCTTCAACACTGCCAGGGATGGGGCAGCCACAGCTTCCCTGGGCAACCTGGGCCAGGCTCTCACCACCCTCAGAGTGAATAATTTCCTCCTAATACCTAATCTAAATCTCCCCACTTCCAATTCTAATCCATTCCCCCTTGTCCACTTGCTACAAGCCCTTGTAAGAAGTCCCTCTCCAGCTTTCCTGTAGCCCCTTCATACTGGAAGGCCACTATGAGGTCTCCCCAGAGCCTTGTGTTCTCCAGGCTGAACAACCTGGACAACAAAAAAACCATGCAGAACATGGGCAACCAGCACAGACAAGGCAGGGGAGAAAGGCAGAGCTGCAGACACAGAGAGCCAAGAGCTGTACAAGCCAACACCTCTGGAAACTCCAGCTGCTCCAAGGGCATCCCAGATGGAATGCCCAGACCAGTGGCTGGGGCTTGCTCTGGAGTGAGCAAATAAGAGGAAATGTCATTTTCAGAGTAACAGGACTTCCTAGGTCAGTGCCTCTGGGTCTGTCATGCAAATCTGCACCTGCTGGGGTGAGGAGGAGCCAGTGTCACTGGCAAGGATGAGGGAAACACGTGTCAGCACATTACAACACATTTGCTACTCCAGGTGATTGTACTCCAGTTCCATTTCACCACGAACATTTCAGGTTGAGTTCTCAGGTAGCTCAGGCCCCTTGGAGAACCACAGCCCATGGGGCAGATGCTCAGTCCTTCTGGCAGTGCCAGGGCTGGACAGAGAGAAGGGAGCAAAGCTGGAGGCCCCAAGAGTCCCTCTTTACAGGAAGAATGAGCTGCACAGACATCCCAATGTTCTCCTCATTTTGTGCAAAGACCTCAGCAACTTGTGGCTCAGCAGGACCTTTTCTGTGAATCAAGGTGCCTCCTGAAGCTGCTGTGGGAGCCCCTGAGCACACACGGTGCCCTCTTGTCCTGACCTGGGCTCCCTGCTGCATCCTGCCTTAAAATAAAACTCCTTGAATAACAGTGAGTCCCATCAGATACAGCAGCACTTGGTGTAACCACAGGCCTGCAGCCCACAGCCCATGTTCAGTGGTAACACAGGTGGAGATCCAGTCCACACTGGCTCCATCTCACCTGGCTTCAGTGGCAAACAGCTAACAACATCCTTGCTGATGTGTTTTTATTTTGTCTTTCTTACCAGGCCCAGAAGTAAGACCAGGCAGGAAATTATAGTCAACACCTCCAGCCAGTTATGCACTGTCAGTAGAAGGGTCTGGCTGTAGATGTGGCACATGGTTTAGCTGGTGGTGGTGGGTTGATGGTTGTGCCCGATGACCTTAGAGGTCTTTTCCAACCTCAGTGATTCTCTGATACTATGGTTTGGGTTGAGAACCTTGAGAAGGTTGAGAATTTGGATGTGCTGCCCTGTTGGAAAGCTGCCCGTGAAGAGAAGCTGCCTGGGATGACCTTGTTGTGAATGCAGCAGCATGGAAAGCTTGGCCAGGAAGCTCCCTACGAGCTGCAGCTTTGCACCAACTGCCTAAACCACAGGAGAGGTTCAGCTGAGATGGGCAGCTGCCAGACTCCCAAGCAGATGCTGAATCACTGCTGAGCCACGTTGCAGAGGGTTTAGAAATACTCCAGGCTTGTCCAGTTTTACTTCTTGGCATTGCCAGGCGCAGCAGAGTCTGAGCCAGGCCTGCAAAACCGTGTGAGGGTGACTAACCCAGGCCAGGTCAGGTTGCAGTGCCTGCAGCCCCTCTCACCACCAGCCTCCCTGGGCCAAGGCTGAAAAGAGACTGTGCCTGAAACGGTGCTGACTGAGCACCCAAGGGACCTCCAGGGTGAAGGAGACATGGTGAGACACCCACACACCCATGGCATCCCAAACCTACAAGGGCAAAGAATAAGGACTGAGAAGTGGAGCTTCTCCCACTGTGAGTTTTGTCCTTGTACATGAAGTCTTCCAGCACTCCAGGGAGGGAAGTTGCAACCAACTAGTGCCCAGAGTCAGAAAGTGAGTCCATATGAGCCTCCATCTCCCAGGCTGGAAAACTCTCTCTGCATTGTCCCTGGGAAGTCCTCTGCAGTCCTACAGCACCACTCCCTGGAGATGATGGGATGGAACCAGCTTGTGCAGCCAGGGAGGAGCATGGACAGAGGCTGTTCCAAGGGCTGCCCCTCCCTGGTGAGCACTCCCATCTCCAGAGGCAACCAGGTCCTCTCCAGCAGCAGCCAGATCTGGGGATGGATGCAGAAATTGTCAGTCATTGCTCCAAGTGCTGCCCAAGGTCAATCCATCACTGTCTGGCCCTGTCAGGAGGTTGGGCTGTGAATCCCTGCACTTAGAAATTAATTATCCTCCCCAAAGCAGAAAGCACCCTGAATTCAACTTCATGGGCTGCTCACAAACTTGCAAAGGGTGTCACTCAAAAGCTGAGATCTGTAGCCCTGACCACAGATCCCTGGAGAGAAAGGAGCTAGGACATGTCACTGTACAGGACCAACACATGGACATGGACACCCACAGCACACAGCAGGCTGGGAACCTGCAGAGGAAGAAGCAGGGACCTTCTGCCCTTTACAGCCTTGGTCACTGACTGTGGTGGATGAAGGAAAGCCTTGGCTCAGCAGGGTCTAAGAAGGATAAATCAACAAAGAGAGAAGGTCCAGAGGGTCCCTTGGTCTGACATTAACTCTCAGAAAATAGCATGGAAAAGCACTGCTGGTTTATAGACATAGAATCATTTTGGTTTAAAAATACCTTTAAAATCATCGAGTCCAAATGATCTCATTCTCCAAACCACCTGAAAGGTCACAGAAGTTGCAGTTCTAACAGTAATTTTGGGGGTTTTTTTGGCTGCAAATCAGCCAAATACACCAAGCACACCTCCTGCCAAGGAAGGCTCCTGGATGAGGACCTGCTTTCTGCCCTAAAAGGATCCATCATCATGTACTCAGTGGTGAAAAGGGGATTTTGCTCTTACGTTGTTGGGACCTGCTCTCCAGCTTGTTCCTGCCCATCTCACCCCGGCAGGGACACACACACAGCACCCTCAGCCAGGCCCAGCCCTGCCTGGGAAGGGAGGGGGAAAAAAACCCGAGCCCTGGCAGAGGAACAGCTCGTGTTCATCAGCACACTATGATCATCATCAGGACACCCTGTGTCCTCCACCCAGGGTGGGAGTCAGCAGCTCATCTGTGCCTCCCAGCTCAGGAGCGTTGCTCTCCTGGGTGCTCATCACCTGCTCTGAGGGACAAACTCCACCACTCTGGCTTTGCTGCTCCCTCATCAGATGGGAATCTGGGGGAGTGGCTCCCAGGGACTGTGGGGCAAGTGGCAGCAGGGGCAGCCTGCAGCAGTGCCACACACACCAGCAGCCCCAGCACAGCCCTGGGGACATGAAGCCACAGGCCAGGGTACCCACACCACATCCTTCGGTTGTTGAAGTGGTTCCTGGAAGGAGGAGTGGTCAGACTTAGCCCAGCTCCACACTCACCATCTTCCCAGGTCAAATAATGACTGCAAAGAGTGATGGCAAACCATGAGGCAGGGGTGTGGAACAGGTTATAGGCAGTAATTGCTGTAAATACCACCAAGCTGGAGTACAGGTTCAGCCTCCCCCTGCAGCAACATCTGCTCTTCCCCTTCGGAGGGTGATTCCTGGGAGGTGGATCATCACTCTGCTGTCAGCAAAGGGCAGAGGATAAACAAGCAGCTCTGCTGACTCCCAACACTCCCTCCCCTGCTGCTCGTGCTGACCAGACCTTCCCAGCACACCAGCCTTACCTGTGCACAGTCTGCTCCTCGGGGAATTACTGGCACTGCTGGTCAGGCTCTTGCAGCCCAGCTCGACGTGTCTGGCCCAGCCCTGCTCCCCAGCTGGGAAGTATTTTAAGCACATGGGGCTGGAACATAAAACATTCAAGAGCACAAAAGTAGAGGAGTATCTTGAATTGGGGCTGACATCTGTGTACAGGGATAAGTCTGCAGCTCTCAGCAAGACTTGCAAGAGCCCCCCACTCCTGGTGTGTCAGCTCCTTCCAGACTTCCCAGGCTTCAGTCTCAAATGTCCAGACCCTTCCAACAAGCTTGGCCTTTATGCTCAAGAAGAAAACAGCAGAAGTAACCCTAGTGCTGCACATTCCCCAGACAGCAGCTCCCACACACTCCTGCAGGGTCTCACCAGCATCAGTCAAACCAAAACTATTGAAAACCTGGTGTTTGTCACTCAGCCCTGCAAGAGACCATCTCCCTCCTCTCAGCAGATTCAGAGAACAAAGAGCAGCCAATGCCTCTCCAGGGATGGACCTAGTTCAAGCCTGCTGGAATCCATAAACATGTGGATTACAGGGAAAGTCACCTTGGTCCTTGTCAATGGAAAAGCAAAACAAGAGACACTCCTCCAAGGGAAGGGATGTCCCACTCCTTGCAGGAGCAACAGGCCACCTCAAAAGAAACATCTAAATCCCAGTGGACTCTCCTCCAGGTGCAGCACTGCAGTTCCCAGCTGAGTGTTGTTCTCTTGACCATGATCCCAGGCAGCACCTCCACCCACTGCATGATGGCAGGTGGCCCAGTGCACCCACACTGCCCACGTTCAGCCTCTGTGCTCTTTCAAAGGATGGAGAAGTAGCAGCACATCAAGGGACTGCACTGACTTGGCCACCAAAAGTGCTCGAGATGTGGCCTGAGGATGGCAACGAGCAAAGGCACCAGCACTGCCCTACACTTTTTTGGATGGCACATGCTGCAAGGCTGGAGCCTGCTGGGTCCATGCTGGCAGTCCTGGGAGGTCCTGCTGTGCTGGGAGATGGTTTCTGTAACAAGATTTGGAGGGTTGGCAGCCCTGGGAGCACAAGCCAGAAGTGCCCAACAGAACAGAGAGATGGATCCAGTGGAAAGCAGCACCTAGAGGGGAGCAGCCCCGTGTTTCTCTTGCATAGAACAGGTGGAAAATGGAGAGAAGCTTCATCTGGTGGATCAAGAAGGGCTTGAGACAGGGGTCACAATACAGTGGTGAGGGTTATGGTATAAACAAGATGATCCTTGCTTGAGATCAGCATGCAACATAAATGTTCCCAGTAGCAGCTGGTATCAGAAGCTTCAAGGAGGGATGAGACCACCAGCCCTGGGTACACCCTGATCAGGGAGTGGCAGGTTTATGCTTTATATTTTCTTGAACAAAATTTGCATTATCAGAGACTGCACAGCTCTGCCACTGCAGCAGCAGGCTCATATATTAGTGGGAAATAAACCTATAAAAGCCTCATATCTGTTGTTCTTCCCAGATTAAACAGGAACCTACATATACAGTACAGGGTTTGGGGTGACCTTTTATAGCCACTATATGTGAAAACTGCAACAGGCTTGGATTGGCATTCAGGGACTGGCTGGGCTTCCTTCTCCCAAATAAACACTTACTCATGGTAGATTTTATTGAATGATTGTTTAATTTCATAATCTACTGTTGCTATATCTGTACAACATTGTACAAAATATAAACCAAAAGAACATTTCAGCCCCACAGAGATGTTTGACTGGCTGTCTGAGGGTCCAGTGCCTGTGAGTCTTTGATCTATACTCTCCAGTCCTCCAGATGCTGTCACCCAAGTACCTCTGGTGCTGAGGCTCCATGCTATGTGTTCACACAAGCATCACAACATTTTTGCTTTCCAATCTTTTCCACTCAGTGATGGAATTCCCCAGGCATGGCTGAAGATCTCTGGTGGTACCTCATATTTCTGCTCTGGAGATTTTTAAGCTCTTCTCACATCTGGCAAAAACATTCCAGCAATGTCATGAGGCAGTTAAATTTCAGAGGTGTTAATGTGGTAGTTTAGGAATAACATCCTTTTTCACAGCACTTGGCTCTGGTAAGTTCTTTAAGTCCAGCATTGATCTGCTCACATCAATACAACTGGTTCTAGGTTTCCATTCATTCCCATCAAGGCATTTCCCCTGTGAGCAGCACTGCCCCATGCAAGCCTGGGCTGACAATGTCTCTCTTGCCCAGATAAAACTAGGATCTACCAGATAGTCTTTGCAATACTTAACTTGGGTAGGGGAATACATGCAGAACTGCCTCTACCAGAATTAGGAAACCTGCTGGGAATTATGTGGAATCTAAAATTCATTCTTTGGATTGGAAAACCACAGGCTCCAAGGCCAATTTTCCAGATCTCTGGAGTCAAGAGATGCTCTTGTTGCAGCCTCCAGCAGGTGAGGCAGAAGGATCTGTCATGCCTGGGAAAAGTTGCATTTTGGCCAATTATTTTTCCTCTCATTTTCTGTGTTCCTGAAGCTTCTAATCTGTGTTCTAAAGGTTAGTGGAAAGCCATGGTTGTTACAAAAAGATACAATCCTCTTAAAGTCTTTCCCCCCCATTTTTACTACAATGCAGCATCGTGTTCAAAATGCAACTTTTGGATCTGACAAATAAAACAGCAAGACTAGAATGCACATCTGAAAGCAAACACACAGCCTTCCTATAGACCAGTTCACAGTCACAACCTTCTCCTTCTCATAGTGGTGCTGAGATGTTCTCAGGAAGCTCATGCTACAGGGTGGTGTCTGAAAAGAAGAGAAAGAGAAGTAGGTCAATATTAAAAGAGGTCTGTAAGGCAAACTGGAAGGGGGACCTGAGATGTTAAGGGGACAGAAAGCCTGCAAAAAGATTACATGGATTTAACTGGCCTGTTTCTCCACTCGTTTAACCCACCAAATTGCACGAGAAGGAAAATACTTGGCTCAGAGTAAAGGATATTTCATAATGAACTGAGTAAAACTCCCAACAATACTTTTCCATAAGTATTTCCACCATGAAACTCTTCTCAGCCAATTACACTGATTCTCTAGTCACGTCAGGATCCTCAGTGACCCTTTTAAACCATGTCCCTCCCTCCTCTTTGCCTTTGGCCACCCATCACCAGCTTTTTCTTTGCTGCTTCACTTAACCTTGCACATCTTTTATTCTTTTATTCTGCACCTCCTGCACTGTGGAAAAATCTGACTAGCTATTGTCTTCTCAAGCAAAAATGGAATATTTCTTAAAAAAAATCTGCTAAAGATCAGCAAAAATTCCTGGCTCATGTAGAATTCAAGTGTTTTTTCTCACACCTGCCTTTTCATTCCTATTTCTGTTTCTTACTTGGTCACTAATAAGATAATAAAAAAATCAATAAAGCCAAATATATACTGCCTTACAGGAGAAGATTGCTCTTGCCAGTAAACAAAGCTGTAAGGGGACCAGTTTGAAGGCATCTTGACAGCCATGACATATCTTGACATCACACAGTGAAGAAAGAATTGAAGTTTGTTACCTTTAACAGTGAGGGAGGCTTTGCTGGAGGCCCGGCCCAGTTCATTGGTGGCTTCTACCAGATATTCTCCTGCATCACGTTCTGTGACAAACAGGACAACCAGGGAGCAGACACCAAAGTCGTTTGTGCAAAAATAGGCAGGATCATTGGAGAGGTCTCTGCTGTCCTTGTACCATGTCACCTTGGGAGGTGGGTGGCCCCCAACTGCACAGCTCATGTGGCACTCGCTGCCCGGTGGCACCACGTGAGGCTTCAGCGGGACCAGGAATCTTGGGGGCAGGTTTTTATTAACTTCCCTGTGCTTCTGTTGTTTGACTTCAGGTTGAACTGTAAAAATAAGAACAAAACAAACATGCAAAAACCAACCCAGCAACACACTGAGATCCTGCTTCACAGCAGGAGAAATCAGAGGTTAAAGGACTGGTTTTCAATTGTGACGCTTGGATGTGCAGAATGTCTGTGACTCTGCAGATGGAAAGATCCCAACCCCTGGGGATTGTCATCTGTGCTTGTGGTGGCACAGTTAGTAATGGCACAGAACCTGACAACATTCAGTTAGCATTTAGACAAGGTCTTCAGGGACATGGTGTGACCTTTAGGGTTGCCCTGTTCTGGAGCTGGAGTTGGGCTGGGTGATCCAGGCTGTCCAAGGAGGTGGTTGAGCCACCATCCCTGGAGACACCAAAGAAGACAGATGTGGTGCCAGGGGACAGGGGTCAGTGGTGGACACTGCAGAGTTAGGGTAGTGGTTGCACTCCATGATCTTGAAGGGCTTTTCCAACCAGAATGATACTGGGTGATACTGTTTCTTCTCCAATTGCCTAGAATTTAACTTTGAAGTCAGGAACTTTGGTTTCTGGAAAACTTAACTCATAGATTTTGATGGGAATTAACTTACTGGTGAATTATGTGGTATGATGGCTGGAATTAAAGGATCTATCTGCACAATGTCCATGCAGAGAGGAGAAGCCTTCTCTGCCAAACTGGAATTTCTCAGGGTATCTCTATGCATTCTTGTTCTGGGCAACTAAATGTCCACAAGAGCAGAAACCCCTTTCAGGATGGTGTGTTAAACAATACAAGAAGCAAAGCATGACCACACACAGGTAAATATTTGTAAAAACTGTTTTACCTTTTAGTTTTTTAATTTTCCAGGGCTTCACAGTTTCAGATGGACGACTGGCTCCCAAGTTATTTTTTGCCAGGACCCTGAAGTAGTAATCCCTGCCTGGGACCACATTGGTGAAGGTGAACTTGTTGGTGTAGATCAGGTCACCCACCACGTGCCACACACCCTTCTCCGATTCCCGTTTCAGGACTGTGTAGTACAGGTGATGTTCCCATTTCTCAGAGGCTGATGGCTCCCAGGTTAGTGTCACTGTATTTACCACCTTCTCCTCCAATTGAATGGGTCCAGGAGGCTGTGGGATATCTGTCAGGTGAAGGCAAACAATATCAAAGATGTAG
>NW_009951911.1:481888-492127 GCF_000747805.2 Chaetura pelagica | reverse complement strand
GAAAGTGGCACAGGACAGAACCCTAAAAATTTTAAGTCCATTCTATGTGTGGGGGCTGAGTAAATATCCTGGTCATTGGAAGGGACCAAATTGGATTCCTTCTCCAGTCACACAAATTGATTTGCTATTAACTGTACTTCTGCTGCATGGCTGGGCCTCCTTCCTTTCCTGTACTTTTTTACCTCTTGGGGAGACAGCAAAGAGAATTCATAAAATCATGGAACGGTTTGGGTTGGAAAGGATGTGAAAGATCATCTAGATCCAACCCCCTGCATGGGCAGGGACACCTCCCACCAGCCCAGGTTGCTCCAAGCCCCATCCAACCTGCCCTTCAACACTGCCAGGGATGGGGCAGCCACAGCTTCCCTGGGCAACCTGGGCCAGGGCCTCACCAGCCAGTTGTTGTAGCTATGACTACGTGTCCTACAGCTGCTGCTGACTAAGCTTAGACAGTTACAAAGAGCATGACCTCCTCTCCTGTGGCTTGCACTGTCCATCTGTGTGACTTTGCCCCTTTAAGCTGAGTCACTCTAGATGCTGGGTGTAATTTTAATCAGTAAACTGTTCTGTCCTGCAGACACAGCCAAGTGACACCACAAAGTGGCCAGACTGAATCTGGTGGAAAACTGTTCTCTAGTTCTCCCTGCACAGCTCAACTCCAGCAGAGCTCACTGTGCTGAGCTCAGTCCATGGCCTGCTGCCTTTTCCCAGTAATTCTGTATGTGTAGGTGATAAGGAGTTACCTGTGACTTGAACCTGGAAGGTGAATGTTTCTCTTTTCCCCAACCCATTCTGGAGCTCGATGGTGTAGGTGCCGCTGTCGGTGAACTCGGCTGCTTCAATCAGCAGCTGGGCGGTGTCATCTTGGGTGTTTATTGTAGCCTGGTCTGGAAGGGGAAGCCCATCCTTTAACCAGGTCACTACTGGATCTGGAGCTGCCTGTAAAGAACAATACCAGTTATAGCTCACTTGTTTTGCCTCCAGATTGTGTCTTTACACCTCTAGCTCCATTGTCTCCTCCCAAATATACATCTACAAGAGGCAGGAGAGCGACACTTGGAAACATGATAATATCACAGACTGGTTTGGGTTAGAAGGGATTCAAGATCATCTAGATTCAACCCCCCTGCATGGGCAGGGACACCTCCCACCAGCCCAGGTTGCTCCAACCCCCATCCAACCTCCCCTTCAACCCTGCCAGGGATGGGGCAGCCACAGCTTCCCTGGGCAACCTGGGCCAGGCTCTCACCACCCTCACACCAAAGAATTCCCTCCTCATCTCCAACCTCAATCTCCCTCTTCCACTTTTCATCCAGCCCCCTCATCCCATCCCTCCCTGCCCTTGTTCAAAGTCCCAGCTTTCCTGGAGCCCCTTCAGGCACTGGAAGGTGCTCTAAGGTCTCCCTGGAGCCTTCTCTTCTCCAGGCTGAACACCCCAACTCTCCCAGCCTGGCTCCAGAGCAGAGCTGCTCCAGCCCTCCTAGCATCTCTGTGGCCTCCTCTGGACACTCTCCAGCAGCTCCATGACCTCTTTATGTTGGGAGCTCCAGAACTGGATCCAGCCCTGCAGGGAGGTCTCACAAGAATGGAGTAGAGGGCGAGAATCACCTCCTTTGACCTGCTGGCCACACTTCATTTGATGCAGCCCAGGTGACAATTGGCTCTCTGGGCTGCAAGTGCACAACCACTTCATAAGAGAGTAAATAATCCAATAGGATTTGTAAGAAGTAATAAAAAAGTGGGAAAACTGTTTCATTTGAAGAGGAAAGGGGGTCTAACCAGACCTGATGCACATTGCCAGCCCATGTTGAGCTTCTCATCCACCATCACCCCCAAGCCCTTCTCCTCAGAGTTGTTATCAATCCATTCTACACCCGACCTGTATTTGTGTTTGGATTCCAGATGGATCTAAGAGCCCTGGAGAAAGGGCTGCTCTAACCTTTCTTTGCATTTTTCTCTGTGTCTTTTAAGAATGTTACTGTAGCAAGGTGTTCAGGTGAACTGTGTCAGATGAGATGTGCTGCACCACCACCAGATCACACCAGTAGTTACTATTCTCTACTTTTAATAAGATCTGTTTGTTTTGGAAAGAAAAAACATCCTCAAAGTGTCATCTCTGGTTTCTCTTCTCCAGGAGATTAGGAGAAGGCCCAGCAAATATAGACACTTTGTTCTCATCAACCTGTTCTGGGTATCCCAGACTTTCCAGGTGTTGTTCCAAGCTTACACCAAAGCACCCAGGAGTTCTGTCAGTGCTTGCCTGTTTCCCAAGTCATACAACTCAAGTCCTGCTGCTTAGTAACAAACAAGGTCAAGAAGGTGTTGCTAGAAATGCTGCCCCAAGGTCTTCCAGAGGAAAACCAACTGATTTTTAAGCTTTAAGAGTGACAGATTAGTGCCAGATGATGGTGATTATGATATGGTTGGAGGGACATGATTGTGCCTTGTTTGCAGAGGTTGATGAATGACCATAACCTCATGAAACAGTCATGCCAGGAGTGACAGCTCCATTCTTGTTCCTGTTTTTCTCATGCAGAAGCACACACAGCTCAGGCAGGCTGAAGGATCAAAACCAAAACCAAAACCCCAGGCCAAGAAAACTGCAGCTCAGGTTTCACATCTGCTTTTGACAAGAAGAGGAGATGTGGAATTGCTACATACATCTCTGAATACTTACTTCAAAGGGAATATTCACTCGGATGGGATTTCCTGCTTTTATAACCAGGAAGCTTTTCACTGTGTCATCTATTAGAAACCTGGGAGAAACTGGAGAAGACAGTGATTTCAATGAAAATAAAGGCAAATTTGTTACTCCAACTGCCCTTTCAACAGTACTCTGCAGGGTTTTGATAAACTCAGTGGCACTGTGGAAAAAAACCTCCTTGATTCATGAACAGAGCTGATCTCTTTCTAATTGTATTACTATTTATTGATCACCAAGACTGAACAAGGGGAAATGATGTAAAAATTAATTCACAATGAAGTTTGTATAGATGTGATGTCTCAACCACAGAGAAACTGCAATGGACACTTAAAAAAATATATGCTTACATAAAATAAAATGTATATAAAATAACCTATATGAATACAGAGCATCCTATGGAAACCACCCTGAGTTAATTAAAAATAATATTTTTAGTATTTATTTTTTTCTTTTTTTCCCTCTTTTCATCAATATAAAAGACTATTATATTAAGCATTTTTCTAAAAATGGCAAATAAAGTTGCATTTCTTTGTATTTAGAATTTCCAGGTCAGAAATAAGAAAAGTTCTTCCCAGAATCTTCCCAGATGGACTTGCAGTTATTTGTTCACTGACTGATTACTAAAGGAGTCTCTGAACACAGCCCAAAATTATTTTTATGTTGAACCCAAGTTAGGGAAGATCAATCCCCCAGAAAATAACCTCTCACTTCTTTACTTCTGCAATGCTCACAAAAAACAGGAAAAAAACAAACAAAAAAACCAGCAAAAAACCCCCCAAAAAACCCAAAATAAAATCAAAGTTACAGATTGTAAATAAAGACTAAAAAAAGTGAAAAAGGAGCATTTGAACTAGAAAATTAAGATGGGAAAATAAATATTATAATAACTAAAATAACAATTGCAGAGAATGAAACAAAATGTCTAATCCTAAAGGACCATAAAAATAGACTGAAAACTTATTTTTTTCCATTAAAAAAGCCTGGGTAGGCATAAGGTTTGTATGGTTTCTGTCTGGTGATTATGACTGTGGGACAGGTCCACACAAGGGCCAAAAAGTAAATCTGAGGAGAATAGACAGTTGGGGGGTTCTTTTATCACAGTGAGTCTTTCAACATGAGCTGAACATTGTGAATTGTACATTTATTATCAGACAAATCTTTAGAGTTTCCTGGGGAGGCAAACTAAGCTCTCTGGAGCCAATCAGAATTACAGGCACTTCTGGATTATGTTCTTAGTTTCAGGCTGTCCCGTGAGGAGCAGGGAGTTGGACTCTGTGACCTTTATGAGTCCCTTCCAACTTCAGCTCTTCTATGGTTCTATGAAATGTGACCAGACCCCAGAGGAGCAACACAGTATTTGCTCTTCTGCTGCAGTCTGGGACCTCAAAGCAGCTTATCACACTGACCTACCAAGCTTGTCTGCATCCTGTTACCTATAGAATCATGGAACAGTTTGGGTTGGAAGGGACCCTAAAGATCATCCAGTTCCAACCCCCTGCATGGGCAGGGACACCTCCCACCAGCCCAGGCTGCTCCAAGCCCCATCCAACCTGCCCTTCAACACTGCCAGGGATGGGGCTCTCTTCAGAATCCTTTCAACTTACCTACAGGGGGAGCACCTTCCATGCAAGCTTCAAGCTCTACAGCTTCTCCTGGGCCACTGTCATTGAGGGCTCTCACACGGAGGAAGTATATCTCCTTGGGTTGGAGGCCTTTGACTGTGTAGGTGGTGGCCTCGATGGGAACAACATTGCACTTGGTCCAGTTGAGGCTGTCAGAAGACCGTATCTCCACCTCATAGCCTGTCACAACATTCCCATCTTTTGCTTCAGGTGCCTTCCATGTCAAGGTGACACTAGTGCAGTCACTGCTGCTCACTTTAAGGTCCTGCACTTGACCTGGAGATTCTGAAAATGGAATCACAGAATCAGAGTGGTCAGGGTTGGAAGGGACCTCTGAGGATCTTCTATTCCAACCCCCCTGCTAAAGCAGGGTCACCTACAGTAGTAGGAAATTTTATTTAAATTATTTTTCTAGGATTTCTATCCCCTCTCTTCAATCACTTCCTGAGATTCCCAACATCCTTGCAGTGCACTGGATATCCACCCTGCTGTCTTGACTCCATCTTGTCCCAGTTCTTCAAACCTGAATCCAGGTGCCTGCTCCTTGCCAGCCATGCAGTACAAGCTGCAACACTCCTGAACCAGTCTGCAACCCATCCTGAAGACCTCTGAACCCTGAAGACCTCTCCACACCTCACATAACTGCTGCACGGGGAGTCTGTCACATCTGGACATCACACAGAACACTTTTCCATTCCCTCCTACTGCTGATAAACATCAGCCTCAGCCATAAAACATTCCTCAATCACTTGATCTTTGTCTCCCCAAACTTCTGCGAAGCATTTACAAACATGGCCTCTCCACAACCACCCCAGCCCACATTCAGCTTCACGTGTCCCCAGACCAGCAGGATGGGCAGGGCACTTACTGGTGGAATCCCGGGCAAAGACAGGCTGGGAGGGTTCACTGGCATCTCCTGTGCCAGCAGCATTGACAGCTGCCACACGGAACTCATACTGCAGCCCTTGCTTCAGCTTGCTCACCTTCAGCTGCTTGTCTGCAGAGACACAAGAAGAGCCTTGGCTCAGATGAGCTGTTCCCAAACAGGGAAGGGTGAGATAATGATGTTTTACTTTAATCCATGCAGAATTGTGCACTGAATCATTCTCAGGAGCCACATATAAATGCTGTTTCCCCTGCCTGCACCTATGTAAGTGCTTATGTATTTCTGGGACACATTCATTGCACTCCCTTGCAAATCCATCGGTATTTGAGAACTATTCAGGTACAGACAAGCTAAATACTCCTTTTCCTCATGGGATCATCCTAAACTCTTCTCTACCAGATAAGAAGCCCTAGCTTGCAACTGATAGATATTTGATAGCTACATTCAGACCACATCTTGGAGATCATACTTGGGTTTATCTTCCTTGCATCCATAAATTCTTGGCTGCCAAGTTCCTAGCGTGGGGCCTAAGGACACTACTTCTGCATGTGAAGTGAAAATTTTAGTTCCAGAAATCAAAGACATCAGTTTATCTATAAAGGAGCTAATGTCCCAAGATGCAGCAGTGAGCTTCTCTGCACTCTTCTCCAACCCTATTGGGAAAAAGAATTGTAATCCTCTTCCCAGGCATTCAGGTGCATAGAAACCCAAGGCCCAGATTTGCTGTGGCACAGCTGTGGAACCTCACTTGTGAAAAAACATGGACACTAGGGCTGTGAAAGACAGGAAGGTAAAACTTCAGACAGGGGTCATGGGGCTGTGATGAGGACAGCCAGCAGCTCAGGACAATGTGGCTGTGATGGGGACAGCCAGCAGCTCAGGACAGTGTGGCTGTGATGGGGACAGCCAGCAGCTCAGGGCTTCAGAAGGAAAAGCACTGACATGAAAAGGTTTAAGATCCTAAGCAGGAAGCAAGGAGTTAGAAGGCAGCAACTCCACAAAGATCAGCCTGTTACCTTCTGAACCCAGCTGACCTTTGTGCCTTCTTCCAGCCTTTCAGCCTGTTCCAGGACCAAGCTGCCTACCTGCTGTGGGCACCGTGTTGACTGGCAGCCACGTCACGCTGCCCTTCTTGCGCTTTTGAACCAGGTATCCCACAATCCCGGAGGTGCCCGTTTTCCGAGGGACTTTCCAGGATATTGTGATGGTCTCTTTGCTGGTGCTGACAATCTGAGGGGGATCTGGGGCATCAGGTGTAGCTGGAAGGAGATCAGGGTTTCATTGTTAGCAGGTATATTTTTATTGCAAGATAAAGTGTTCTGTGTCATTTATCCTTCCCGTTTCCCCGTTCATCAGGATGTGTTTTGAACATGTGACTGAGACCTAAAGGTGTGTGTCCTGTTCCCTGCACAAACAGGATCCAGCATGAACCTCTGCTCCTGAATTTTGCTTTCATGAAGGACCTGCTGCCATCACAGCTGACAATTCCCCTCTCAGCCTGTGGAGCGAAGCATTTACATTCTGACATGATCAGAAAAGTCAGAATGATTCCTGCTTTTAATAGCAGAAAATGGAAATGGAATGGATTTCTTAGCTCTCTTCAAAATTCAGGGCTTCTCATAATCATGAGAATGTAGAAAGAAAAAAATGAGAAATAGCCCAGAGCAGTGTTTTCTCTCCAGTACTGCATTCATGGTAAAACTGTTTGAGTATTTGAACTCACTGAAGGACAAAGAAGAGAATTAACTGCTTGGAAATCAGGGGAGTGAAGAAGTCAGGCTGAAAATGCTGCACATGCAGAGATTCTCCCTTGCCTATGGAGTTAGAAAACTGGAAGGGACAGCTCTCCCCCAGGACATCTCTCCATTGGAACATCAGCACAGCCCTGTGTGATCTGCTGATCCACAGAGAGATGTCCCAGTGCAGAGATCTCCTAGACCCTTAAGAATAGGTCTCACAAGTTCCCTTTGTAGCCATCCCAAGATAAAATTTTCTCTGATCTTGAAGCATCTTGCATCCCCCCATGAAATTTGCTTTCCAATTCAGAATGGAGCATAACTGAGAACTTAACACCTTCTCACTTGGAATCAAAGCCTACAACAAACTTCCCAACGCGTGGTCTCCATGGATTTGTGGAGATCTCACAGCTGTGATTCAAGTTTAGATCTGTAGCAACATTCAAAATGCAGCACCTTTGCTTTGGTGTCAGCTTTGAAAATTAATTTCCCCACCAATTGTCAAACACAATTATGGGAAGTTCTTCCTCACCTTTACTGACAGCCTTCACCTCCTCTGATTCCAGGGCGTCGCTGCTCCCCTCAGCATTCACAGCTCTCACCCTGAAGTAGTAGCTCATGTCTTGTTCTACTTTGTTAGTGGTGAAGGTGGTACAGCTCCGGGGGGTTTCTCCCAAAGCCACCCAGTCGTTCCTGCCCACCTGCTGACTCTCAATAATGTAGCTCTGCACTGGTTTGCCCCCATCATCACTTGGGGGCTTCCACTGAATGGTGATGCTGTCTGCAGAGCTTTCCACAATTTTGATGGGACCTGTAGGTGGCTGTGGCTTGTCTGAAAAGGTGAGCACAGAGAGAGTCTGAATTAGCTCCAGAGTCAGGTGTGCTCCTGGGTTTGGAGCAGAACCACAGAATTGTCACAGTTGGAAAAGAGCTTCGAGATCACCATGTTGGACTGTCAACCCCCACCCTCCCGAGAAAAGCTCACTAGAGCATGTCCTGAAGTGCCTCATCTACATGTTTTTTAAATACCTCCAGGGATGGTGATTCCAACACCTCCCTGGGCAGCTTGTTCCAATGACTCATCTTTCAGTAAATAAATTCTTCCCAATATCCAGTCTAAATCTCCCCTGGCCCAACTTCAGGCCATTTCCTCTGGTCCTGTCATTACTCACTTGGGAGAAGAGCCCAACTCCCACCTCCCTACAACCTCCTTTCAGGGAGCTGTAGAGAGCAATGAGGTCTCCCCCAGCAGACACTGTCTCTCACATCCAGCTGGGAGCCCATTTCTGATGGGATACAGCTGCAGAATGAGGGCTGGGCACTCGAGTCACCTCTTCAAATCTTCATCTTCTGATGTTAAAGAAGTCTCAGGGAAGCCAGACCCTTGCTTCATGGGCTAATTGTTCTCTTAAGTACTGGACCAGCTCAACTGGTTTGTAAGGAAGGACACAATTTTTGGACTTCCCAAAGACCACAAGTGTTTATGGCAGAGTTGAATTTGGCCTTGATCCTCTATTTTAGATTTTCCTGTCGTGCACATTCCCATCTCCCACGGTCACCCAACATTCAGCTGCTGAAGCCATGCAAAACCAAACTAGACTCATGTCATCTTGTGTTGCAGGGCAAGAAACCTGCCAGCAACCTCTGCTTGTGCCCTGATTTTGTGGACAATTACACCTTGGAATGCTCTAAATAAGATTCTCACCAGTGTTACTGGGTTCCCTGCCTAAGCTCTACAATGAAAGCCACAGTGGATGCGACGGGGATCTTACCTATCACCACAAGCTTTAAGTTCATCTCCAGGACCCCACTGTCATTCTTCAGCCTGACTTTGTAATCCCCACAGTCCTTTCTGTCACAGCTGGGGATGGAGAGCATGGTAAAGGTCTCTGTTTTATCCACACGAATCCTTGTGTCATCCACCAGCTCCATTCTGTCCTTCATCCACGTCGCTGCGATGGGCAGGCGGCCCTCAAAGGGGATCCTGAGCTGCACCTTCTGCCCTGCCTTGGCCACAGTAGGGACACTTGTTAAGTTTTTGAGGAGAACTTTGTCCACCTGAGGAGGATCTAAGCAGATGATAAAAAGTCATGAAAAACTGCAGCTCACAGAGGATAAAGCTCACCTTGGAGGGAAGGGATTCCCTCATGATGCTGGCAGTAATGCTTAGAAGCAACATTTGGTCCTTCACCTGGGGACACATGCTCAGGGCTTCACACACAGGCATGGCCTTTGCTACAGGATAATTGTCACAAAGTATTTGTGATATCATCTTGTTCTTTTCACTCGACCAAGTTTCTCATAGGCCATACACTAAATACAAGAATGAAGAAATCTGGCCTGAGAAAGTGTTACCTGCACCCCAGAATCTTTGAGTTAATTACAGGCTGTTGAGAAAGGCTCCCTAGTGAAATTTGCAAACACAGAATGCACCAACCTGTACAAAAAATCTCCCATTGACATGGCAGTTCTTTATGATAAAGCTGTCTCAGTAACAAAGTACAGGGCTGTGAGAAGACACATTACATTTCAAGCACAAGGCTGCATTGGTAGTTTGAATAGTCTCACCTTCAACAAAAATAGAAGCTTCAGTTTTTATATCTCCACCTTCAAACCTGTATTTCCCAGCATGAATATCTTCCACTTTGTTAATAATTAGTTTGTGGACTAGACCTTGCTTTTCAAAAATGACTCCATCCATGCTTTTTAACTAGGAGGTAAAACACAGAGATCCATTCTTTAAAAAAGGGTGGAAAAAAGGCAGTTAAAGCTTAAACTGGACAGACAAAAAAATTAATAATAAGACTTATGAATGCCATGCATGTTTAATTAAGAGAATATTCTGGCATTACTGATTTGGTAATGTTACATAGAAGCACAATCAATTTACTTGCCACAAAGACATCATTCAAAGCCCATTAAAATCAATTTAAGCAAAGCCTCCAAGCTCTCTCTGTCTATTCTTAATGACAAAAAAACATTGGCCCATACTCGAATATGATACCTCAGAACTTCTACAGCTCTGCCTGGATCCCACAACTGGAATTACTCTCCAGCATTAAGATGTCTATGCTTAACCCTCAACACTAATTAGAAAGGGTACTCTTCCCATTATGCCTGCCTGAAGGATCCTTGAAGATTTTCCCTCACTTTTTGCATATTTCTCTCATTCACCAAGGAGAAGGACAAGGACTGCATTGCAAGGAAGAGACCCACCCCACCTCCATCCATGGAAAAGAATGGAAAACACATAGCCTGTTGTCAGCAAGAAAGGAAATGCCTTTCAGCAGG
>NW_009951911.1:459290-481853 GCF_000747805.2 Chaetura pelagica | reverse complement strand
CAGCAGGAAAGAGGAGAAATCTTGCTGGGTTTCTATCAGAAATGTTATTACCAACAGGCTCCTGCAGAATCCTTGCAGGGCCACCCTCAGGCTACAGCAAGACTGGCAGAGGGAAGGACACCTTGACATGACACTGGGCAAGAGGCAGAGCCAGAGAGCAGAGCATTGCTAACTGAAGGACACAGTAGCTAGAGGACACCTACCTTTAATCCATCTTTAAACCAGGTTCCTATCACATCCTCTTTACTGACAGTGCAAGACAGCTCAGCTGGTTCCCCTTTCAGGACTCTGACGTTAAGTAACTGCTTGTTGACATAACAGCGTGGCACTGAAAGTGTTGAAAAGACACTAACTCTGAGTTACACTGGCAGAGAGAAAGGTAGAGATGAAAATGCATGTGCACAAGAGGAGAAAAGAGCTTTGAAATTATATATATACACTGCAGCCAGGACAGACTTTGTACAACTCTGTGGGCCAGTTGGCAGAAACTCATTGCACTGAAGGGACACGCCAAGTAGCTGCACATAATCCAGCCCTGACATCAAGCTAAGGGGAATGGAGTCCTCACAAATCACAGTCTCCATCTACAGATTTGCCATTTTGAGCCTATGCCAATTGCCTTGGTTTCCTCTACAACCAGTGGGAAAAAAACAGGCTATTGCTAGTCAGATGTGGATAGGCTACTGCACTGTTCTTCTCCTCTGCATTGACCAGGCACAGGGCTGCCCAAGCACTTCCCCCTGAACAGCCCCAAGTCACACTGTTCTCCATCCCCCATATTCCTCTTCCCCTTCACAGAATCACAGAATCACCAAGGCTGGAAAAGACCTTTAAGATCATAAAGTCCAGCCTACGATCTGACACCACTACATCTCCAGACCATGGCACAAAGTGCCACCTCCAGCCTTTCCTTGAACACCTGCAGGGATGGTGCCTCTACCACTTCCCTGGGCAGCCCATTCCAATGCCTGATCATCCTCTCCATGAGGAAGTGCTTCCCAAATTCTTCATTATTATCCTCATCCCCTCTCTAATAAACACCCCACCTCCTCCCCCATTAACTCCTATATTGTTGATTTTACTTCCTTACTTATAGTTCTGTTTTGCTTGCCTTGATAACTCCTCAGCCATTCCATTGGGTGACTATTCCCCTTTGGTTGTACATCTGAAGCTTCTCATCTCCACAATTTCCACATCATCATCTTGCTGGTTTAACCACTGGCCTCTAGACAAATGGCTGCATACACTTTTAGTCTCCTTTTACTATATGCAAGACCTTTTATTTCTGATGTCACAAGAGAAAAGAGCTCTTTACATTATCCATATTAACTTGGAACAACACAGATCTTTGCTCTAGTTGTTAGAACAAATGAAGTGAAACAGTAAGTTTTAAATCAGAACCATATTAAAGAAACATGGTGCACTGGTTTGGGCTGGGACTGAGTTAGTTTTCCTCACAGTAGCTGCCATGGGGTGTTTGTTATTGCTGAGCAGGGCTTGCATGGACTCAAGGCCTGTTCTACTCCTCAACTGGGGGTGCACCAGGAGTTGGGAGGGGACACAGCCAGGACAGCTGACCCCACTGACCACAGGGATATTCTAGACCATATGACATCAGCACAAGGCTGGGGAAGAAGGAAGGAGGATGTTTGGAGTGATGGTGCTTGTCTCCCTGAGTCACCATTAGGTGTGATGGAGCCCAGCTGTGCTGGAGGTGGCTGGTGGGAAGGGGTGGATGAACCCCTAGTTCTGCTTTCCTTGTGCATGGGGCTTTTGCTTTACCTATTAAAGTGTCTTTATCTCAACCCAGGAGCTTCCTCATTTTTACCCTTCTGATTCTCTCCCCAGCCCACCAGAGGGAGTGAGCGAGTGACTGTGGGGGCTGAGCTGCTGGCTGGGGTTACACCTTGACATGTGGCTGCAGTCCTGGAAACTAAATGGGAACCAGGATGTTTGTGACCTGGGGGCTGTTCCACATGGAGCTGAACCATTTCTGTAAATGAACAGATCATAGAATCACAGAATCATAGGATGGCAGGTTGGAAGGGACCTCAAGAACCATCTCATCCACCCTTTCTGGTTTAAATGAGGTGGCCCAGCAGCCTGTCAAGCTGAGTCTTAAAACTGTTCAATGTAGGGGACCTCCCCTTCTCTTGGGAGATTATTCCAGTGTCTAACTTCTTATGGCAAAACATTTTCTTCTGGAGTCCAAGCAGAACCTCCCAAGGAGTAACTTGTGCCCATCAACCCTTGTCTTCTCCATGTGACTCCTTGTAAAAAGGGAGTATTCCCTGTTGTGGATGATTTCAGCAAAAGATCATCTAGACTTCTAAGAGTTTGACCTGAGCAAATTGCCTAAGGTCAAGCAGCAAATAGGTGGTGGAACAAGGAACAGGTTGTGGTATTACCACATTTCTACATTTGTCTAAGCCACAAGAATCAATTTCTGTCCAGGATTAGGAACATGAGAATCAAAAAGCAAAGACCAGCAAGTCATCAAATCAGCACATACCTCTCAGATCATCTAGGGAATAATGTCTTCTTTTTTCAGTACTTTCTGTATTCTTCAAGAAATCATATGCTTTCATCTCAAGGTCGGGTTCCTGATTTCTCAGGTTTATGGAAAGAGGTCCACGATAAAGATCTGGTATCTGACCAAAATCTGATGGACTTTGACCAAAACCACCTGAATTCTTCCCGCCAACAGATCTATTATGGGGTTTTCTCCCTGCTCCTCCAAGGACAGAACTTTTGCCATAACGGGACTCTACATATCCTAAATCTCTGCCCTCACCCCTGGCATCTCCTTGACCTGAAAGTGACTCTTTCTGAAGAGCTGAACCTTCTTTCCCTGATCCTCTGAGATCATTGGTAGTGCCCTTTCCAGTTTCACCTCCACTAGAAGATTTGCCAGGATGTGAGTCCAGCCCATATCCACCACCTCGCCCAACAGCACCTACCACACCATCTTTGCTTTGGACTGAAGATAACTCCCTTTCATCAGCTCCCAACCTGCCACCTGCACCCACACCAGCCCTGGCTCCAGCTGACCCATAGGGAGACCCAGCACCCCACCCAGCAGAACCACCAAGACCATCACCTTCTGAGAAAAAGCCATCTCCTCCTGCTCCACTGACATGACCATAACCTCTGCTCAGCAGAGCATCCCTGCCATAGTGAGATCCCATTACTTCATCTCCTCCAAAAGGAAAACGAGCAGCTCCTGCCACAGCCCCAGCTGGAAGACCATCCTTTCCATAATGAAAAGCAATTCCCCCTGCACCAGCTACACCAGAACCACCAACACCCACTCCAGCAGGGAAACCATCCCTTCCATAAGGAGATCCAGGTCCCCCCACACCAGCTCCACCAGGAACACCAACACCAGCCCCAGCTGGAAGGCCATCCTGTCCATAGGGAGATCCAGGTCCCCCCACACCAGCTCCACCAGCACCAGCTGGAAGGCCATCCTTTCCATAGGGACCCCCACCTGCCCCCACACCAGCTCCACCAGGAACACCACCAGCAGCCCCAGCTGGAAGGCCAGCCTTTCCATAGGGAGAACCAACTCCTCCTGCATCAGCTAAACCAGCACCACCAACACACACTCCAGCAGGGAGACCATCTTTTCCATATGGACCCCCAGCTCCCCCTGCACCAGCTACACCAACACCAGCTGGGAGACCATCCTTTCCATATAGACCCTGGGTTCCTCCAGCACCAGTTAAACCAGCAACACCAACACCAGCCTCAGCTGGGAGACCATCCTTTCCATAGGGACCCCCAACTGTCTCCACACCAGCTCCACCAGGAACACCAACACCAGCCCCAGCTGGGAGCCCATCCTTTCCATACGGACCCCTAGCTCCCCCTGCACCAGCCCCACCAGCCCCAGCTCCAGCAGCACCAGCCCCAGCAGGGAGGCCATCCTTTCCATAGGGACCCCCAACTGTCTCCACACCAGCTCCACCAGGAACACCAACACCAGCCCCAGCTGGGAGCCCATCCTTTCCATACGGACCCCTAGCTCCCCCTGCACCAGCCCCACCAGCCCCAGCTCCAGCAGCACCAGCCCCAGCAGGGAGGCCATCCTTTCCATAGGGACCCCCAACTGTCTCCACACCAGCTCCACCAGGAACACCAACACCAGCCCCAGCTGGGAGCCCATCCTTTCCATACGGACCCCTAGCTCCCCCTGCACCAGCCCCACCAGCCCCAGCTCCAGCAGCACCAGCCCCAGCAGGGAGACCATCTTTTCCATAGGGAAAACCAACTCCTGCACCAGCTACACCAGGAACACCAACACCAGCCCCAGCTGGGAGACCATCCTTTCCATACGGACCCCCAACTCCCCCTGCACCAGCCCCTCCAGCACCTCCAAAACCAGCCCCAGCAGGGAGGCCATCCTTTCCATATGGACTCCCAGGTCCTGCTGCAACAGCTCCAGCTCCACCAGCCCCAGCAGGGAGACCATCCTTTCCATAGGGAAGACCATCTGCCCCCACACCAGCTCCAGCAGCAGCACCAATACCAGCCCCAGCAGAGAGACCATCCTTTCCACAGGGAAACCCAACTCCTCCTCCACCAGATACACCAGGAACACCAAGGCCAACTCCAGCTGGGACACCATCTACTCCATATGGAAAGCCAAATCCTCCTGTACCAGCTACACCAGCACCAGTAACACCAGCCCCAGCTGGGAGACCATCCTTTCCATATGAACTCCCAACTCCTCCTGCAAATCCTCCACCAGCACCACTAACACCAGTCCCTGCTGGGAGACCATCCTTTCCAAAGGGAGATCCAGCTCCTCCTGCACCAGCTCCACCAGCACCGCTAAATCCTGCTCCAGCTGGGAGACCATCCTTTCCATAGGGACCCCCAACTCCCCCTGCACCAGCTACACCAACACCAGCTGGGAGACCATCCTTTCCATAGGGACCCCCAAGTCCCCCCGCACCAGCTCCACCAGCACCAGCTCCACCAGCCCCAGCTGGAAGGCCATCTTTTCCATAGGGACCCGCAAATCCCCCCACACCAGCTCCACCAGCAACACCAACACCAGCCCCAACAGGGAGACCTTCCTTTCCATAAGTATACCCAGGTCCACCAGCTCCAGCTGGGAGATCATCTTTTCCATAGGGACCCACAAATCCCCCCACACCAGCTCCAGCAGGAACACCAACACCAACACCAGCTGGGAAACCATCCTTTCCATAAGGACCCCCAAATCCCCCTGCACCATCTCCACCAGCACCACCAACACACACTCCAGCAGGGAGACCATCTTTTCCATATGGACCCCCAAGTGCCCCTGCACCAGCTCCACCAGCACCAGCTGGAAGGCCATCCTTTCCATAGGGACTCCCAAATCCCCCTGCACCAGCTCCACCAGCCCCAGTTGGAAAGCCATCCTTTCCATAGGGACCCCCAACTGCCCCCACACCAGCTCCACCAGCAACACCAATGCCAGCCCCGACAGGGAGACCATCCTTTCCATAAGTATACCCAGGTCCACCAGCACCAGCTCCAGCAGCACCAGCCCCAGCAGCACCAGCCCCAGCAGGGAGACCATCTTTTCCATAGGGAAAACCAACTCCTGCACCAGCTACACCGGGAACACCAACACCAGCCCCAGCTGGGAGACCATCCTTTCCATACAGACCCCCAACTCCCCCTGCACCAGCCCTTCCAAAACCAACCCCAGCAGGGAGGCCATCCTTTCCATATGGATACCCAGTTCCCTCTGTAACAGCTATGCCAGCACCACCAAAGCCTGCTCCAGCAGGAAGACCATCCTTTCCATATGGAGCCCCAACTGTCCCTGCAATGGCTACACCAGCAGCATCAACACCCCATCCAGGAGGGAGACCATCCCTTCCATAGGGAGATCCAGGTCCCCCCACATCTGCTTCACCAGGAACACCAAGACCACCTCCAGCTGGGAGACCATCCTTTCCATATGGAACCCCAACTCCCCCTGCACCAGCTCCAACAGCACCTCCAAAACCAGCCCCAGATGGAAGGCCATCCTTTCCATAATGAGAACCAACTCCCCCTGCACCAGCTCCTCCTGCACCACCAAATCCCCCTCCAGCAGTCAGACCATCCTTTCCATAGGGAAAACCAACTCCTCCTGCACCAGCTAAACTAGCATCACCAACACCAGCCCCAGCTGGGAAACCATCCTTTCCATAGGGAGACCCAAATCCTCCTGCACCACCAAATCCCCCTCCAGCAGGGAGGCCATCCTTTCCATAATGAGACCCAACCCCCCCGGCACCAGCTCCTCCTGCACCACCAAATCCCCCTCCAGCAGGGAGGCCATCCTTTCCATAATGAGACCCAACCCCCCCGGCACCAGCTCCTCCTGCACCACCAAATCCCCCTCCAGCAGGGAGGCCATCCTTTCCATAATGAGACCCAACCCCCCCGGCACCAGCTCCTCCTGCACCACCAAATCCCCCTCCAGCAGGGAGGCCATCCTTTCCATAAGTATACCCAGGTCCTGCTGCACCAGCTCCAGCAGAACCAGCCCCAGCAGGGAGACCATCTTTTCCATAGGGAAAACCAATTCCTCCTGCACCAGCCCCACCAGCACCAACACCAGCCCCAGCTGGGAAACCATCCTTTCCATAGAGAGACCCAACTCCTCCTGCACCAGCGAAACCAGCACCACCAAATCCCCCTTCAGCAGGGAGACCATCCTTTCCATAAGTATACCCAGGTCTCCCCCCTGCATCAGGAGCACCTAATCTCCCAACACCCCCAAAACCAGCTCTGTAACCAGCATCACCCAATTTTCCATCCTTATCATGCTGAGAGCCCACACCTTCTCCATCTGCAAGGTTAGCAGCACCCAGCATACGACCATCTGTGCCATCTACAGGACACCATTCACCTGCTCCTCCTACTTCATCATCTGCTCTTCCTGTCATAGAATCCTTGCCATGGACAGGCCTTAAGCCACTTCTGCCTCCTAAGCTTTTTAATCCAAAGATACTACCATCCTTTGGCCCTGAGTCTCCATCTGAGTCTGCTCCAGAAAACTGCCCTGTCTTTTCATTTTGTTGGACCTTCCGTAGCCCTTTCTTTCCCAAAAATCTGTGGCCTCCATCAACATCAGAGTGGCCTTCACCATTTCTGTACCAGCCATCTTTCTCCACGCCAGTGTCCATAAGATCATCTTCACCAACACGTTCTCTGTGTCGAAGTTTCTTTGCCTGTTCTGGCAACGTTTCTTTTGGCCACTCCAACTCCCCCCTTTCGTCTCCTTCACCCTGTTTCCTCTTCCCTTTGGCATCTGTGTTCGAGATGCATTGTTTAATTGGAGAGAGAATTTACATAATTGACAGGAAAAGAGAGAAGGGGGAAAAAAAAAAAAGGACAATCAATAGGTCATGTACTGCACCAACAACCAAAGACAATGTGTTAGAATCTGTTACTATTTCATTCTAGGACACAGAAGCATTAATATATTTAAATAAATTTAAATTCAGTTCAGATCCTGAATTTTTTCAGCATCACATTCAGACACAATTTTACATTTCTTACTTAAAAAAACAATTACTTTTAGTGGAAACATGCTTATTAAAAACAAAGAGAACAAGCAGGAAAACAAGGCAAGTTTCCAGCATGACAGGTCTAATTTTGAGGGGTTTAGATTGTATTTGGGACTCATGAGTTCCCTCTGGCTTCTCCCTCCAGCCCTGGAGGAGATACAGAATATCCCACAGAGTGGCCATCAGCTCCCAGCAGGACCTCACTGCTACTCAGGCAGCTTGAACACTTGGTATCCTGGCATTTTAGAGATGGCCAACTTGAAGGCCAGAGATACTCAACCTGCACTGTTCCTCAAAGTTCCTCAAAAAGCCTTTCTGAGAGAGACCACCTCTTCCTGTAGCTGGATGTCAAAAGAGACTTAAATAACCACCTTTCAGAAGCAAAAAAAATACTACTCAACAGATTGTTAATCTGCTGGCACTGGGAGGAGTGTTTCCCAGCTTCCTTCGAGCTTCTTCTATCATGTTTAACCTCTAATTTGGAAAGAAAAATACTATCGAGCAAGATAGTATTAAATAGTATTGATGGTAAACACTTGATAGTATTGGAAGCTTCTCAGTCCCCTGGATGCTGAACTGTGGTCACACAGCAACAGCTTCACCAAGAAAACACATTGAGATGTGGATTATTTTTTGATAATTTATGGAGATTGTGCTACTTCATGGAATCACAGAACTATAGACTGGTTTGGGTTGGAAGGGACCTTAAAGATCATCTAGTCCCCCCCCCCATTGCCATGGGCAGGGACACCTCCCACCAGCCCAGGCTGCTCCAAGCCTCATCCAACCTGCCCTTCAACACTGCCAGGGATGGGGCAGCCACAACTTCTCTGGCTGTCAGCGTTTCACCAACCTCACACTAAAGAAGTTCCTTCTAAAGTCCAACCTAGATCTCCCCTCTTCCAGTTTGAAACCATCACCCCCTGTCCCATCCCATCCCTGCCCTCGTCCCAAGCCCCTCCCCAGCTTTCCTGGAGCCCCTTCAGGCACTGGAAGCTGCTCTAAGGTCTCCCTGGAGCCTTCTCTTCTCCAGGCTGAACACCCCAACTCTCCCAGCCTGGCTCCAGAGCAGAGCTGCTCCAGCCCTCCCATCATCTCCGTGGTCTCCTCTGGTTTCACTCTAGCAGCTCCTCATCCTTCCTGTGCTGGGGGCTCCAGAACTGGATCCAGCACTCTAGGTGAAGCCTCACAAGAGGGGAAGAATCTGCTCCCATGACCTGCTGGCCACACTGCTGGTGATGCAGCCCAGGATATAGCAGGCTTCTGGGCAGCAAGTGCACAAGTATTTCATGGTAAGTATAGAGTAAATAAGCTGATAGAATTTGTCAGGACTAATAAAAAAGTGAAAAAACTGTCTCATCTGAAGAAGAAAGGGGTCTAGCCAGACCTTGAATTTTCCAAATATAATTTAGGAACTAGTGGCTGCATAATTAATTTCTCAGGATAGAACCATCTCAGTGAGCAATCAGGCAGTGAGAGGAATATTATTGTGTTAACACACCTCAAGGCAACACCTTGGGAATTGTCACTTACACTCAACGATAAGCCAGGCGTTCGAGGAGCAGAGTCCAGTGTCCAGTGTGTACATGCCATTGTCAGAGGGCCCAACATTTTTGATAACCAGCTTGTGGGTCAGGCCATCAGGTGTTACAGAGATCTGGTACTTCTCACTTGGCTCGAGGAGGTGGGTTTTGTGCAGCCACACAGCATCATAGCAGGGCGTGCGGAGGACGCACTCGAAGGTGGCGTCTTCGTCCTCGGGACAACGCGCGTCGCTGAGGGGCTGCTCGAACCTCACAGGGATGGCTACAATGGAAGCAGCACAGAATTGCTCTGGTTTGAAAAGACCATTAAGATCATCGAGTCCAACCATTAACCCAGCTCTACCAAGTCCAGAGCTAAACCATGTCCCTCAGCACCACATCTACATGGCTTTTAAACACCTCCAGGGATGGGGAAGCAACCACCACCCTGGGAAGCCTGGGCAAGTGTTTAATTATCCTTTCAGTTAAGAAATTTCTTCTAATAGCAAATCTAAACTTCCCCTGGTGTAACTTGAGGCCATTTTCTCTTGTTCTGTTACTTGTTACTAGGGGGAAGAGACCAACCCCCCCGGCTCCAACCTCCTCTCAGGCAGTTCCAGAGCCAGCAGGTCTCCCCTCAGCCTCCTTTGGTCCAGGCTGAACAGCCCCAGTTCCTTCAGCTGCTCCTCATCTGACTTGTGCTCCAGACCCTTCCCCAGCTCTGTTGTGTTTCTCTGGACACACTACAGCTCCTCAAAGTCCTTGTCATGAGGAGACCAAAACTGACCCCATTTGAGGTGAGACCTCACCAGTGCCGACCACAGGGGGATTATCCCTGCTCTGGCCCTGCTGGCCACATTATTGATGACATGAGCCTTTGGCCTTCCTGGGCACCTGGGCACACACTGGCTCATATTCAGCTGCTGTCAGCAAACACCCCCAGGTCCTTTTCTGCTGTGCAGTTTCCAAGCCACTCTGCCCCAAGCCTGTCATGCTGCTGGGGGTTGTTGTGACTGAAATGGAGGTCCCAGCACTTGGCCTTATCAAACCTCATCCCACTGGCCTTGGCCCATCAATCCAGCCTGTCCAGGTCCCTCTGTAGAGCCTTCCTGCCCTAAAGCAGAACAACACTGCCTCTCAACTTGGTGTCAACTGCAATCTTCTCACTGTCATGCAGAAGTCAGAGTCAAACTGGTACTTGCACCTAGTCCTTCCAACTACAAATACCACACCCACATGACAAAACCACCTTCCTTCTCTTTTTCACCTCAGACTTAGAAGGAGCCTTACGTGGCCACACAAAACCAACCTGCTGTAGTTATCAGGTTTTGCTGCTGAGCTTTGCAGATATTCCTAGAAAAGCATTTCCAGCAAAAAATAATTTCTTGTTAGAGTTTCATATCACATACATTTAACTTGATTCCTTACACTCAGGGTCCAGTGCAGTTGAGAAAACAGGTACATCCTCCACTCTGACTTGGTACAAGCCTGCATCTTCTGGCTGCACATCATTGACAATGAATAGATACTTTTTCCCAATTCTCCTCAGGCAGTGCTTTCTGTATTCATCCCCTGTTCCATATCTGAGCCGCTGACCATCCTAGGAAGAGAATCACAGAACAATCATGGTTGGAAAAGATCTCTAAGATCACCTAGTCCCACCTTTCACCTGGGGTGGAGGGGTTGGAGGAAACAACACAACCTACCCAAACACACAACAAAAACAACAGCAAAAACCCCCACAAACACACACTCCACAAAACCAACAACACACAACCCACAAAATACTCCCCATGCCCACCAGAGCATGCCTGGAAGTGCCACATTTACACATTTCTTGAATCCCTCTAGGGATTGTGACTCCACCACCTCCCTGGGCAGCCTGTTCCAGATCCTGACCACTATTTCAGTAAAGAAATTCTTCCCAATATCCAGTCTAACCTTCCCCTGGCACAACTTCAGGTCATTTTGTCCTCACTTGGGAGAAGAGCCCAACTCCCACCTCCCTACAACCTCCTTTCAGGGAGCTGTAGAGAGCAATGAGGTCTCCCCTCAGCCTCCTCTTCTCCAAACTAAACCGTCCCAGTTCCTTCAGCCTCTCCTCATAGGACTTGTTGTCTAGACCCTTTACCAGCTTGGTTGCTCTTCTCTGGACATGCTCCAACAACTCAAAGAGTGTGCTCATAAAGCTACTTGCATAACCAGTGCAAGGCATTTCAAACATATCAGACCAGACTTGTGACATGATCACCTTATTGATATGAACGAGTAACAGGAGAGAAGCTGACACTGTTACTACTGACAATAGACATGGCTCATTTTTTTATGCTGATTGCCCACACACAGGCAACACTGTGAGCAGTAAATCCTAAACAGAGCAGAGCATCAGACCTTCAAAGTAAGGAAAAGAATCACATTTGCTCACTCATGTAGGGTCTTGAAGCTGAACTAATACAGAGTTACTGTAACTTTGAAGACAAAGTACTTTCTTTGCTTAGGTTTTAGCATCCTCATAAATGGACAAGCAGGTGAGTCCAACATCTTCCCACCTGTAACACACTCAGGTTTCCTTCTGCATCTTGTGGCTGCACAAACTTCATGCCATGCATTTGATTTAGGATTTCACAGAGTTAGTCTGACCTCCTTTTTAATTAATTTCTATTTCCCTGTATCAAAGCCACTAACCCCAGTTTGACTGGAGTGTAACTTCCAGAAAAACATCCACAGCACTGATCACCTAGGGATCACAGCAGGATAACTAGAGAACTAGATGGGATGTTTTACTTTCTTGAGATTTTTCCTTCACAGAAGTGAATTATTAGTGGAATAACATACTCCAGAAAGTGAATAAAATCCTTGTTTATTTCTTATGTGAGACTGCAGAACTTCTGCAGCCTGAAAGACAGTTATAATTTCCTCTTACCAGATGAGCTCTTGAAGTCAAACAGATGTTGTACCTGTTTTCCCTGTACTTGGATCTACAAATCCCAAGTGATGTTCACCACCATAGGCTACCTGGACCTCCCCACCACCACTTCTCCCTAACCAAACCAGGATTCTGCAATGGACAGACAACTTTAACCACCTTATTTTCTCTCAGCCACTGCCCAGCAGATCAAATATTTTATGTAGAAAACTTGAGTGCTGCTATGAGCTGAGCAACTCATCTCACCCGCTCACCTTAAGGAGATAAACTTTGCTGTTACTGTTTTTCAGGTTCATCTCCAGGCTGAATGTAGCTTTTCCCTCTTTGTTGACTTTGATGTGTGTGAAGTTTTTGATACTGTGTAATAACTGCAAAGAAAGAGACAAGAACCTAGTCAGTGACAAGGCTGCCATGACAGATGTCCTTAAACTGTTGAACTAATGTGAAATCTACTCTTTCTGCTCAGTAAAGAGCTACTTCTAATTTTATGTGTATAGAAGAACAGATTTTCCAGATTTTCCTCCTGTAGGCAAATTATATTTTATGTGCCACCTCCTGGTCATTCACACACTAGGCAACCACTGTCTGCCCAGGTTTCTACATATCCCTGTATATGAAGAAAAAAAATTGACTCTCAGGCATATAACCTTTAAATTTGGGGTCCAAATTCTCATTAGAGGCAACTGGATAGAGATTTTAGCAGTGTAGTTTAATAAAAGCATTGTATCTCCTAAAATTAATGGAGCAACTTCAAAAACAGCCAATGGCATTTTCAGCTGTGGGCTAAAGAGGTAGGACTTCTTTAAAACATTGTCATAAATCATTCTCTGTCATGATACAATAAAATTTTAACCTACAAAACCATTTACTAAGGTTTAGCCCATTTTCAGAAGCTACTAAGGAACTACAGGATTCTGCAATTGGTTTAAAAATCAGTTATTTCAGTTATTTCAGTTTATATTACCTCTCCTTGTTCACTCTCTGTGTCCTTCCTTAACTCCTGCAGCTTTTTCAGCATCCCACGGAAGTCACCAATTCCATATTTCATACAGATTTTCTCATAATCTCTTTTATCTGCATGCAGCAACAATTGCCAGACTGCATCTTTGTCCAAAGGTTTTGGTTTTGTTACTGGAGCCCTTAGAACCAGGGGAAAAACAACAAAAAAAGATCTAGCCATTTTGACAGACAACAAGATGTTTTGTTTTAATGTACTAAATCTTCTTTCATTTCTCTCTCCTTAATTTCTGTAGTTCACTTGGCCCTGTAGATACAGATAAGAAAGAATGGGACTATCCTGGGACAGGTTTTCTGCATCTGTACTACAAACTAGATGTTGCCAGGGAAGAGTCTTGCCCTGGGCCATATAGGACAAGCCTGTAATGCAGTTGTTCACACTGTTAAATTATCAGCAGAGTCATTGGCACAGTGTGTCCCAGGCCAGCTTGCACTCTTCCAGGTGATTTCTCAGCACAATTCAGGCCAGAGATCATTCCCATGAGACAACCTTTGGAGGGTCTCCACCTGGAATGTGAGGGGATTTCTGCAATGTGCATATGGCAGTTTGTGCACTCGGCCTGGGAAGCAGGGTTCAGCCCCTGGTTAGCCAGAAAGATCATGACATGAAGACTTGTCACTTAGCCAGGAAGTTACTTGTGAGCTAAAACCTGGGAAGCAGAGAAACAGACCTTTTAACTCAGAATCCCGTGGTGCAAAGGAACACGCACCTCAAAACCAGGTGAGCACCTTGTACTTGTCTCAGTCTCACAGATAGTGGCAAACTGTGATGTTCTGTCTGTTCATACTGAGTCTAACAACAAGTTTGGAAACCAAAAGTGTTGCCTTGAAGACCTCTGAAGCTGCCCCCTATCATGAAGAAACACCTGGGATGTGTAAGCACGACCTTCAGCCCGGACACTCACCGCTTCCTCAGCCGCTTCCGGAACTCCTGAAGCTCCTTCCTTAAAGCTGTTAAAGTGGGGGAAACAACAAACATTCAAATACCCAACACTGTAAAATATAGTCCCCAAAAGAAGATAACGCAAAATAGCCACTGCCAATGGGCTGTTTACCACCTGTGTTGTTTTTTTTTCACATTTTACAAACGAAAGATCATGAAACTTAGAGCGGTTTTCTCTGCCAAACTCGTGTCCTGTGAGTAGCACTGAAGTGAAGTTCATCACTTCCTAGAGGGCTTTCCATTCTTTCTAGAGGGCACTCTAGAAACCCACTATTTTCCAGCCACGTTAGGATGTTTGATCCAGCTGTATTTGACATGACAAAATAATTTTCTAGCACAAATGATTCCACCGTTATTAATTTGAACAGCTCAAACAGTCTGTCACTTGACCCAAAGGTAAACAACAAGCAGAAAGAGATGACAGAACATTAAAGATTCATTAACCTTTCTCTTCTTTTAATTTTATAAGTTTGGGGTTGTAATAATGTGATAGACAAAGCAGTATTAACTATCCCTCCCCCCAAAAAAAAAACCACAACAAAACCAAAACCCAAAAAATCTAACCCTGACTTACCATCAGCAGGATGAACAGGAACATATTTTGCTTTCTTCTTAAAGCCAACTGGTAGTTTATGAGAGAAAAGAGAGGAAAAACAAGCCATGAGATGAGCAAGGTCTTAGAAGGAAAGAATCACAAAAGGAAAGAATCATAGAATGATTTGGGTTGGAAGGGACTTCAAAGACAATCTAGATCCAACCCCCTGCATGGGCAGGGACACCTCCCACCAGCCCAGGCTGCTCCAAGCCCCATCCAACCTGCCCTTCAACACTGCCAGGGATGGGGCAGCCACAGCTTCCCTGGGCAACCTGGGCCAGGCTCTCACCACCCTCATAGTGAAGAATTTCCTCTTCATGTCCAACCTCAATCTCCCCTCTTCCAGTTTTCATCCATTCCCCTTGTCCCATCCCTCCCTGTCCTTGCCAAAAGTCCCTCCCCAGCTTTCCTGGAGCCCCTTCAGGCACTGGAAGATGCTCTAAGTCTCCCTGGAGCCTTCTCTTCTCCAGGCTGAACACCCCAACTCTCCCAGCCTGTTAACACTGATAACACTCACACTGGCACCAGTAAACCAAGAAGAAATCCCAGCCTGGATTTCCTTGTCAATCTGACACTGACTCCTTGTCATCTCCATCTCTAAATGATTTTGTTACAATCAATTCTGTGCTTACTAGATACTCTACACAGTGGAGGAGACTGTTCCTGCTCTCTCAATGTTCTGATTTAAGCAACAGTAGGAAATACTAACTCTTCTTTCAGAGATGGGGAGCCAAGGTGCAGGGATTATCTGGCCACATGCAGTTAGTTGCCTTGTGAACTTCACAGGTGAAGTGGTGAACTCAACACAGGAGAAATGGACACTTCCAACATAGTCCACCTGCTGCTCAAGTAGATTCCATGAATATGTCAGTTCTATTTTATGCACAAAGTGCCCGTTTCTCTCCACTGACTCTTAACAGGAAGCAGAGGATTAGGTGAGGTGAACACCACAGACATCTGAAGTGAAGTGGCATGGATCCCTTCCAAAAGACTGATCATAGAATCACAGAATCATTTTGGCTGGAAAAGACCTTTAAGATCATCAAGACCAACCATGAACCCAGCACCTTGCTGGACCACCATTAACCTGTGGTCTATGTACCACATCAATGCATCTTGTAAATCCCTTCAGGGATGATGATTCAACCACTTAGATTTTCTTCTTCTCATTGGGTAATGATAGTTGCTTTTGAGTTGGAGATCTTTCATGAGAGACACCTTACAGCTTAAAAGACAAAGCTGTGCTGATGGAGGTACTAGAATACTTTAAACTAGGTTTATGTACCTGTTCAGAAACCAAATCTGTGAAGGAAAGGGACCACCATGACCAACACTATGGTGAAGAACTCAGACCTGAGAACCATCAAGGATGTGCTTCTGGGTGTCACAGCAGCAAATCATTCAACATCATGAAGAAAGGATTGAGCCAATAGAACACTAAATCCAGAGTGCCTGATCATGATCCAGTGTGGTGACCACAATACCACTTTTCTCCCCCTTGCCTTAAAGCTTCTACTGTCACAAAGCCACCAAAGTAGAGTCACAGAAGATCTCCAGCCCTCAGGGATGGCAAAAACACACCTGCACACCAAGGATACGAGGACAGTTCTCTGGACACACACCTCAGAGAAAATCAAAGCCAATTACATGGAAACACAGGACCTTTGGAGAACAGTCAGTCCTACCTTGGATGATCTTGAGGCCAGCAGAACATGAGGCTTCCCCATATTCATTCACAGCAGAGCAACTATAGAGGTCACTGTCAGAGGTCGTGAGGTGGTTTATCTGAAAGAGAAGGACAGTGCAAGAGCTGGCAGGGATGTGCTTCAGGTCACACACCTTCAGCTTCATTAGAAGCTACTCTATCATTCATTAGGAAGAATGTGGGCAGCAGCTTGAAGGAGGTTCTCCTCTTCCTGTACTCTGCCCTGGTGAGGCCCCTTCTGGAGAACTGTGCCCAGTTCTGGGCTCCCCAGTTCATGAAGAACAAGGAGCTACTGGAGAGGGTCCAGGGCAGGGCCCCCAAGTGCTGAGGGGACTGGAGCACCTGCCTGTGAGGAAAGGCTGGGAGAGCTGGGGCTGTTCAGCTGGAGAGGAGGAGACTGAGGGGGGATCTCATCAACCCTCCTCAATATCTCCAGGGGTGTCAGCAGGATGGGGCCAGACTCTTCCCAGCAGTGCCCAGTGACAGGACGAGGGGCAATGGGCACAAACTGGAGCACAGGAGGTTTATCCTAAATGTAAGAAAATACTTCTTGACTGTGGGGGTGACAGCCCTGCCCCAGGCTGCCCAGGGAGGTGGCAGAATCTCCATCCCTGGAAATATTCCAGACCCACCTGGATGTGTTCCTGTGGGATCTGCTTTACAGGATCCTTCTCTAGCAGGGGGTTGGACTAGAAGATCTCCAGAGGTCCCTTCCACCCCCCAGCACTCTGTGATTCTGTCATCTCAGACCTTTCTTCTGTCCTCAGAATGACTCTAAAAAGCTTTGTTTGCTTTTTTGTTGTGTTATCTCAGGTGTGAGGACACCTCTATCAGCCCACTGTAGGTTTTCCCTTCCATTGCTCCCTCTGTCCCATGAGTTCTATCTGAAATATTTTCTTTTTACCTGCAGGGTGAATTCATTTGTTGTGCTATTGAAGAAGGTTTCATATTTGGCAGGATTATCCATTCCCCCTAGCATACGTGTCCATTTTACCTCAGGGGTTGGGACTCCTTTGACCACAGCTCTGAAAATGGCGTTTTTACCTTTGAAAAGAGCAGGAAATTAGTTATTTAAGACAGGTTTGAACATGAGGACTCTCATGTCAGGTCCCTTATGTTATCAATACAGTGATCCCCAGAGAGAGCCATGTCTTGTTTTAAGCAGACACATTCTTCAAACATAACTATATCTTTTTGTTTTCTCCATAAAAGGGAATTTACTCTTTCATTTTAGCCCAATTTACTGCAAGACACCTGCCATAATCTCCACCCTAACTCACTGGCTTTCAAAGAGAGTAATTGAAAACTAACTTTAAAATTTACCACTGATACATTTGGTCTCTGCCTGTGTTTTTATTGCACAGGATAGAGAAATTATACACCCAAGACAGCAATTTTTTGGTATCTTGCTCTGATTTTCAACTCTCCCAAACTTTATGCACTACTTGTACCACAGCCATCAAATGCCCAAATCCATTCTCATCACTTAGAAATCCCCCTACAAGGTCTCATTGTTTTTCTGTTCTTTTAGACTACTCCTTTGGTTCTGACCATGCTAGGCAGGATGTTAAATAACAAAGGACTCACTGTGCTGGACAGTCCTGTCTCTGGATATCAGTAAAGTTCAGCTGTGAAAAGTTGCAGCTTCTAATCTCTTTTTCATTTGGATAAATTTGGATTTTTTTAGGGGTTGAAAACAAGAAAATAACCCTCTTAATACTTAAGAGCTTGTGACCTTAACAGACACCACTGTTCCCCAACTGGGAGGACCCTTGCAGGATGGGGGGCTTCCCCATGTACTCCCTCCATGCCATGTTCCTGAAATCCCTTCCCTGTCTGATGGCCTAGCACCACCTGGCACTCCAAACACACCAGGCACACCATGCTACTTGAAGAGGCATGTAAGGGAGAAGAGGAAGGGGTTCACCTGGGAGCTCTGTCCTGCTCCCCTAAGAACCTGAGCCTCCAACAGCTTTACCCCTGCCATGTACAACCCTTCCCCTTTTTCTTCCAAAAGGCTTCAAAGACACAGCAAACACAATGAAACACCAAATCAGAGAAGTGACTCACGCAGGTAAGTGGGAGTGTCACAGAAATGGAGATGAGTTCCCCATGGATCTAGCTTAGGGTGGAAATGATTACTATCTTTCTTTTGCAATGGGTTTGGTCTTCAGGTGACCAACACTGTAAAAAATTCTCCCCAGAAAGTCTTGCAATATTTCTCCCACCCTTCTGTACTCACCACCAAAACACGTATTTGATGCAGCAAGTTCCTGCTGACAGATTCTTATAAAAAGCCATTTTCCAGCTCTTTCTGGGACTGCAGCACTGTCTGCTATTGAAGTCTGGTCCCAGTTGGTTACACTTTTCTCAAATGTTAGCCATTCTGGCTTCAATTTCTCATGTTTGCCATCTGTCACAGGACACAACTCCACAGCTGAGGGGATCAGCTGATCCATGCACTGAACACAATGGGCTGATGAGGGTGTAACTAAGGACACTCCTCATGCATCTTCAAAGACACTTTACACCAACCTGAATGCCCTAAGAGATTGTACCTAACCACAGGGAACCTACTGTAAATCACAGACTGGAAGGGACCCTAAAAATTATCTAGTCCCAACCCCCTGCATGGGCAGGGACACCTCCCACCAGCCCAGGCTGCTCCAAGCCCCATCCAACCTGCCCTTCAACACTGCCAGAGATGGGGCAGCCACAGCTTCCCTGGGCAACCTGGGCCAGGCTCTCACAACCCTCATAGCAAAGAATTCCCTCCTCATCTCCAACCTCAATCTCCCTCTCCCACTTTTCATCCCCGCCCCTCATCCCATCCCTCCCTGCCCTTGTCCCAAGCCCCTCCCCAGCTTTCCTGGAGCCCCTTCAGGCACTGGAAGCTGCTCTGATGTCTCCCTGGAGACTTCTCTTCTCCAGGCTGAGCAACTCCGGCTCTCCCAGCCTGGCTCCAGAGCAGAGCTGCTCCAGCCTCTGATCACCTCTGTGACCCTTCTCAGAAAGAACTGAGAAAACTTGGGGTGACTGCCCACTGTCATGGCCCACACCTGAGTCTTTCAAGTGGAAGGTGGAGGAGGGATGTACCACTAGAGGCCACTGTGATCCTTCATCAAACCTCGATGGCCAGTGAAAATGCTCAGCTGGGTGTGACAACACTGAAATCCAGGGTCCTAGAAATGGTTCAGTCTTGTGAGGGAAAAGGAGCTACAACATCTCCTCAGGCTATTCCACTCAAAACACAAAACCAAACCAAACCAAAACACTCTCGGCAAGTGCAGAGAGATTACTGGAAGGCTTCCCACTGATTTTAGGCCTTGGCTCATTAGCTGCCTTCTCTGTGCTCCATGCAAGATCTTCATAGCTCCTTGAAGAAGTACAGCCCAAACAGCACCTGCAGTCAGCATATATTACTTTTAAAAGCAGCTAATTTTAGTGCTGAACCTTCAAATTAGAAGTTACTTCAACAGGAAGAAACAACTTTTTCAATGTGCTTAATCTTTTGCTTCAAAATACTTAGAGACCCTTCTGCAGAATTTCCAGGACTTGCATACATTTGGAGTCAGATTTTGTTCTTGCATCCACTAGTGAAAACTCAGGAGACCTCTATCAGTACTGATGGAACTTTATCACTACAAGAAAGACTCTGGCCACACAATACTTTTTCTGGTCTAGTCAAGACTCTTCAGGAACTACCTTCATTCACTGTTAATTTTTTCATGGGCTGAGATGTGGAATCAAACCTTCATGTCTGCAGCTTTTCACTGGTTGTCATAGAATGGTTTGGATTGGAAGGAACTTCAAAGATAACCTAGTTCCAACCTCCCTGCATGGGTAGGGACACCTCCCACCAGCCCAGGTTGCTCCAAGCCCCATCCAACCTGCCCTTCAACACTGCCAGGGATGGGGCAGCCACAGCTTCTCTGGGAAACCTGGGAGAGGGTCTCACCACCCTCACAGCAAAGAACTTCCTCCTCATGTCCAACCTCAATCTCCCTCTTCCAGCAACAGCTTTTTTGGGAAACCTGGGCCAGGGTCTCACCACCTTCATAGTGAAGAATTTCCTCCTAATATTCAACCCAAATCTCTCCTCTTCCAGTTTAAAACCATTATCCCTCATCCCACCACTACACATCCTTGTAAATTCCTTTCAGGAATCTCACCTTCCTGCAGTGTCAGAGAGAGAGGCTTCTTCTCAAAGTCAGGAGTACTGCATCCTTTTGGAACGTCCTCCACAAACTGGGTGATAAGAACACCTGGGATGGAAGATTTCTTCAAGGATTTTACTGTAAAGGCAAAGAAAAATATATTCAATTAGGATAATATTTAGAACTTGGTCCTTTAGAAACCATCTTACAACCTTCATTGCATCTCCTTAGAATAGTAGCTGTTCCTGCTTAGCTCCTCTTGGGCCAGAAAGGACCCATCCATTCCTGTACTGCAGCCTGTCAGTGTGTCCAAAGGCTGGAGCATTAAGGTCTGTGATTTTGTGCTGAATTCATTCAAAACTAGAGACCAAGTGGGAAAATCTTCAACCAAGATCACAATCCAGGGCCACAGAGAATCATAGAATGGTGAGGGTTGGAAGGGGCCTCCTGAGATCATCTAGTTCAACCCCCCTACTAGAGCAGGATCCCCTAGAGCAGATCCCACAGGAACACACCCAGAGGGTTTGGGATGTCTCCAGGGATGGAGACTCCACCACCTCCCTGGGCAGCCTGTCCCAGGGCTCTGTCACAAGTTCCTCCTCATGTTCAGCTGGAACCTCCTGTACTCCAGTTTGTGCCCAGTGCCCCTCGTCCTGTCACTGGACACTGCTGGGAAGAGTCTGGCCCCATCCTGCTGACACCCCTGGAGATATTGAGGAGGGTTGATGAGATCCCCCCTCAGTCTCCTCCTCTCCAGCTGAACAGCCCCAGCTCTCCCAACCTTTCCTCACAGGCAGGTGTTCCAGTCCCCTCAGCACTTGGTGGCCCTGGGCACAGTTCTCCAGAAGGGGCCTCACCAGGGCAGAGAAAAGGGGGAATAGAACCACATCTGCTTACAGGTCTAGTGATGATTAAGAGTGCTTTACAACAGTTATTTTCCAAATAAATCTTCAAAATTTGGCTTGAGAAAGACACTGTTGGAAAGCTCAGCAGAACCTGATGTGCCAGTTACTTGTGTCTCTCTTCGTGGTGGTGACAGACAGATACCAAATTTCCAGATAAGACAAGGAACTTGGACTTATTCTCAGGGGCAGTCCAGGTGGTGCTCATGGCTCTGTCTGTTCTCTCACCTTCCTGCCGGCTCTTCATGCTGCTTCCCTCAGCTGCCTGTGGTCAGCACAGACAGGCTACAGGTTCTTCCTGTGAAAAACACAAGTTGTTTCATTACTTACAGTTCACAAGAGAAATGACAGACATTCCTACTGCACATTTTTCTGATGCAATTTGCCCATCCTCACCTGCCACATCCTAGCAGCCAGGTTGGGAATGACCTGCCAATCAACACATTGAATCATGGAATGGTTTGGGTTGGAAGGGACCTTAAAGATAACCTAGTTCCATCCACCTTGCCATGGGCAGGGACACCTCCCACCAGCCCAGGTTGCTCCAAGCCCCATCCAACCTGCACTTCAACACTGCCAGGGATGGGGCAGCCACAGCTTCCCTGGGCAGCCTGGGCCAGGCTCTCACCACCCTCACAGCAAAGAATTTCCTCCTCATCTCCAACCTCAATCTACCCTCTTCCAGTTCTAATCCATTCCCTCTTGTCCAGTGACTCCCTGCCCTTGTCCCAATTCCCTTCCCAGCTTTCCTGGAGCCCCTTCAGGCCCTGGAAGGCTGCTCTGAGGTCTTCCTGGAGCCTTCTCTTCTCCAGGCTGACATCATGACAGTTTTGAAACAACAAAACCAGCACAAATGGCTAGCAGGGCTAAATGGAAAATGTACACATTTAACAGCATCCCTGCCACCTCTTCCTTTTTCATTTCACCTGGCTTTCCTCCAGAGACCTCCTCTCGTGTTTCAGGCAAATATTACACCGCATGGCACTCACGTGGTGAGTTCTGATGGATGGCAAGAGCAGTTGCTGAGAAGAAAACCATGGAGATGGATGTCTAAACTGGGGCATGAAGCAGAAGCACATCCTGATCCAAATTAGCTTGTCTAAATTAGCAACAGACCTGAGAGCAGACTATAAGCTACTACTTTAGAAGGAAATGGCAAAGTGTGAACTTGGCATTAACTTGTTATTGTTGTAGATCACTCATGTGACCTTCTGCCCAAGGTGTCTCTTTCCC